>NW_010240415.1:0-31207 GCF_000690775.1 Eurypyga helias | reverse complement strand
CCGGAGTTAAACCACGACACCCTGTATGCATTAAAAATCTCAAGTGTTTGTATGATTTGAAAACTCACAGTTTATGCTATTCTGGCTGATCAGAGATGGGGTGTTGAGTACTCCTGGTTGAGTAGTTGAAAGAAAGAGAAACCAGCAGCATCTCCTCTCAATGTCTTTATCCTGAGTAGGGAAATGAACTGCAAAGGCTAAAGTAGTGCTCAAGTGTGCAAATGTAACACGAGCAAAGGGAGCAGCAGCTGAGGAACAGCACTGTAGCACTCAGTCCAACTCCTGTCTGCCTCTCGTGTCCAGCCAGGCCCACCCCACCTTCTCTCTCTGCACAGGTACAGCTAAAGCCATTGAAATAGGAAGATTTGCTTCATGTGCCAAGGAGAGATTAAATTATTTTGTATTCTGATGGTGTTCTAACCTCCTCTGTTGTTGCAAGCATTTTCAATATAATTTTGGTGCTCAGGAAAAGCTAGAAAATTGTTGATCCCATTCTGGGAAAAAAAACCCTCAAAAATAGTGGATGATGTTTTTGGCTTGTCATCTTCTTATCATTCTCAGATACCTGCAATGACTGACAGACAACAGAAGATCTGGTGGGTTAACAGGCAGTGTTGAGCGTTGACCAAAAAATGGGAGAAAAATGTTTGATACCTCTTAAGCCTCTGTTTATGGAGGATTAATGACCAACATCTTTAGAGAAAGAAACTGCTTTTTGAAGAAGCTTGGGGTTTTCTATCAATACATCTCCAGCCAATATAAAAATGAAAAATGTATGTGGTGGAAACATAGAATGGGTGAGGGGAAATCTCTTCTGTCCTTAACTTAGCTGCTAGAAGTAAGATGATCACCATTTCTGAGAAGTAAATATCCTTACTAGCTGACCTTTAAGCCTATGTTTAGACTCTATTTTTATTCATTTTCTGACAGGTGACTGTTAAAAAGCCATCTTATTTCCTACTGAAACATTTTACTCCCTTTCAATTTGCTTTCTGGAGTTTTAAGATGACAAAGCTATTTCTAGTGCTATCCTTGTGGCATTTAAACAAAACTGAACAAAATGTGTATACTATATGAACAGAAGCTACAAGAAAGGACAGCGAAGAAGTGTGTTTGTAGAATTTTTTGAGCTGTGATACTGCTTTGTATCACATCAGCCAATGCAAATACTGCATTTAAAGAAAAATGGTAATGGGAGCCACGAAGACTGGAGAATAAGTGGGGGAAAAAAAAAAAGAAAGGGCAGGTGAAGAAAATAAACCCAGTAGAGAATCTGAAATGTGGGTTCTGGTGGGGCATGTGTGACAACAATGGTTAAAAATTGCACAGGGGAGCAGCATTTGCAGGATAGGACAGGAACAGAGAAGAGTCGAGATTAAGGGAACAATGGAAAAATGAAATTAAATAGCAACAGAAGGATGAAGAAAAAACCACATTTGAAGTAAGACAAAAATGAACTTGGAGAGGTTAAATGGGGAGTTAAAGCAGTAAGAAAATAAAATCCAGAGACAGGGTAAACTGGTGTCTTTGGTTGATGCTGAAGGAATAATGAGCATTGTGTGACAGTCTGCTGAAATGCAGTGTTAACACGGTGGCACAAATATCACTTAACCTTGCCAAAACGTGCTTTCAGGGAAAGCACCACAAAAGTAACTCCCTGGACAACCAGCAATTTTGGGTTTTAATAAATAAAAGGCTAAAAGCGATTAATGGAAATGTTCTGTTAAGTACTTGCTGGTGAAAATTCCTCTTAAAATGCTCTTTCTAGGATTACATCCCCTGTAGTTTTTTAAATATCCCGGAAGTGGTGGAGTTCCCACAACTTCCCTCAAGCAATTATTTCACAATTTAAGAAAACTGTGAAGATAACTTCTGTGCTCAGCTTCAGTCATTGTGTTTTACTCTGTTAATTGCACATTCATGGGCTAATGTAAAGCAGCTCTGTGTTTGCTTTTGTCCCTTACAACTGTTTCCAACTGCTGTTGTTTAGCTGAATTGTGTATTTAAAATTATCTTTTTAGCTATTTCTTTTCACTTCTCGGGTCATCTTGTGGCTCTCCTGTGGTTCTTTTCTGGCCTCTGCAGTTTTTCCTCCTTTCCCTTATAGTATGCAGAACTGAGAGGCTTGATTTTATGTGGATGCCATGGTGTGTTACTGCAACAGAAACGATTATTGTCCTATTTTATCTGAGTTGTCTCTAACTTGTGATATTTAATGCAAAGTCAGAATTAAGATGTGATCTGATTTGGGTTTTTGGGGTGTTTGAGGTTTTTTCTTTGGCACATGGAAGCATTTCCTTCCCCCCAAAAAAACCCAAAGGAGCCCCAGATTTGTTCACATCGGCTGCTAGTGCTTGCAGCCAGATGGACGAGCTGGCGGGCTTTCATAGCAAGGCCTGTGCTGCTCCAGTGCCTCTGTTAACTTGGACATGAGTGACGGTTGTGTTCCACCGTGCCAGTGGATGCTGCAAATGTTTGCACGTGGAATATCCTCAGGTGGCGGTGTTGGCAAGACCCAGGGCTGGCTGTGCACCGGGCCCTGGCATACTGCGGGGCGAGAGGGGACCTGTGGGTCCCTGAGCCCTGATCCCTCACGATCTGGCAGCCCCTCAGCTCACTGCTTCCAGGCTAGAGCATATGGGCAGGGAGGGCCCAAAGAGGCAGAAGGGAAGGATGGCTCAAGAGCTTAATTAGGTGAATGAGCCTGTTTAAAAAGGTTTTTTTATGAACTGCAGCCCATATAGTTAAAGGTCTCAGATTCTCTCCGTGCCCCAAGCTAGGTGCAGTTTGCTAGACTGAACTGTTATCATTTAATTATAGGCATGTCCAGCATGCATATCCAAGTAAGATGTTGTGATCCTCATCCATGGAAAAGAAGTTGGCAGGTAGTTGAAGCAATTCACAATAAATAAGCAGGGGTTGTTGGACAGCAGGCCTCATTTGTGCACAGCTATCAAATGTTCTACCGAGAGAACAGCGCAGCAGCTAAACCTTAGTTACTGCAGGTTTACAACTAATTTTGTTTGGTAGGATGTTTGTATCTTGTCAGGAGGCCTGCCGTGGACAGTGTTGCATGGCTTCCTGTGATGATTTGGGGTTTGGGTTTTATGTCCGTGCAAGTGTCCTTTAATTCCAGTTTCAGTTCTTCAGTATTCTGGTTGCAGAAACACTCCTTTCCAGTGCAAGTTTGGCTCTAGTCTTGCTGTGATCTAAAAAGAGACTAAGTTACCACATCTGTTGACCAAGGAAACAAGCAGGTCATTCCTACCTGAGTAAACTGATTTTGCTATAGTAAGCCCAGACAGAAGATCCATCCCTGTCCTCAGTGGTGGCTGCCACAGGTGTTTAAGGAGGCATCTGAGGATAGGGCAGTCAGGTAGTGATCCTTCTCCAGAATACTCTGACTTCCAGCACATCACAACTCACAGATTTCTTGAATTGCAGGAGATGACTTGATATTCAATAGCTGTCAATGGATTTTTTTTTTTAAACTTGTCTAGTTGTTTTGTGACCCAAGATAAGAACTGACCATACTGTGGGAAGGCATAACACAGCTTAACAGCAACATGTGTGGAGAAATATCTTCTGTTTAAATCTCTCATATGATACCATCTTTTGGTGCCCCTTATGCCATGTATAGGAAGGCAGTGAAGACACATTACTTAATTAGTCTGTTCTGTATCATTACAGATTTCTTTCCTGTCCCGCTCCAGATATAAATTTTCCAGGTTCAAGAGTCCCAGCCAGTGTACAGTCTTCGTCATTTTCTGTAGTATTTCCTATTTTGCTTTATTTCAGTTTGAGTTACAGTGCCTAGTGGGGTCTGTATTCATTCCCCCAGGACTACTTTAACAGTTCATGTGTGTGTTGGGTGTCTTCCTTTGAAATCCTAGCCTGCAGACCTTATTCGTCAGTGGTGATGACTATTTTAGAGCCCACCAGAGCGTACTTTTTTTTTCCCCCCCCGTACATGTATCACTTCACTTTCATTTAGGTTTGATTTTGTATTTCTTAACATGCAGTGTCTTGAAGTTGTTTTACTCCATGGACTAGCTTGTGTTCCCTACCACCATTGTTACTTCACTGTTCATTCCCTCATGCAGATAGAATTTGCCCCCTTCCTGATATTTTTATTTTTCATTTGCTGGTCCAGCTGTCAATGTGGAAGAGAAAGTAAAATTGAGATCTCTCTTCAGTCTGGAATGGGCATCTTAAAGCCTCATGCAAATTTGACTCGAGCCTGCGTTTGAACCTTGTCAGGCCTAGAGGTAGCAGCATACCTTCTCCTGTCACTGACAGGCTGTTCCACCTGCCCACCAAAGGAGGTTATCTGCCTAAACGAGACACAGCAAAGACAAGAGGAGATGCTGCAAGGGCAATGAGCAGGAGAGGAGTTGATAGCAGAAAGAGGCAGGTACTTACCCTGGCTGCCATTTCTCCATTCCCCTCTACCTCTCTGGTAACAGCGGCTTGGTCATCGGAGCTCGGAGGCTGCGGATGCCATGGCTTTTTCTGCTAGTCTGTGGTGGCAATAGTTACCTTACAAAGCATAGCAAGTGTTTCTAACGAGTTACTTCAGATGAACCGATAGTTTATAGATTAGTGTCTGTAAATTTTTTGCCAATTCCCTGGTATTTTTAGAGGAAATTATTATGGGTGTAGTACACAGCTTAAATACTATCCTTTAAAACCACTTGAAAGATATGACTAATGCATTCACTTAACATTTTATGTCATGATGTTTGCTCTTTTTCCACCTTCAGGCTCTAGGTACAGCTCATCAAACAAACCTGTGGCTGTACAACTCCAAAATATTTTGTCATTAAGGATGCATCTGCCTTATATTAAATTAGTGCTCACACCCCATGGGGTTTGTTTTCTCTATTAATGAAATAGCCACAAATGTGCTTTTCAGAGAAATATTACAAGGAGCTCTGCTGCTTACAGCTTGCTCACCAAATGGACATTGTGAAGTGGGAGGAATGGCTTCAAATAATAAATGATTCCTCTCACTGGAATTAGAACTTTTCATATACTTATTTCCCATTCACAAAGAGCAACTGAGTCCTTGTAGCCCAAGTATTATATATGTAGTTTACTTTTCTAAAGGACCAGCAGGGATATTATTCTACTGAAGCAAAATCACCATTTAAAGCAATGTTTGGTTTAACAGTTAACTTACTGATTAATCATCGAACATTGAAGTGTCCACTTTTAGGGTCAGATGAAGTCCTGTTGCTTCAAAAACAAGCTATTAATATGACACCTGCTTTAGTAACTGTTACTAATTGTGTAGTCTGTGCTTATCTATACAGTTGAGTAACATAGATTATATTTGTCCAAATAAAAAAAAATTATAAATCGGTAAAGTTCCCTATCCCTCTATCCCATAGGAAGCCAAACACTGTGCTTGCTTGGAATATGTAAAGTGTAGTGGATTGACTTATCCGACAACTTAAGAATGGTCTGTCATCATGTGTAGCAGCTGGACTTTACATATAATTGAAAATATTGTTATCATGGGATAACAATGTAGAACATTTTACATCTCCACTCAAGCTCTGTTTTTTTCCTGTAAGCTTAAATGTTTTGTGGATTTTTTGTATCTTTGTTTTGTTTTTCCCTAAGCTACTCAAAACCAATTTTATCTGAAAAAGAATGTTTAGTAAGTTTAAGTAAAAGAAAATTATCAGGGTTTCATTTTGGTGAAGACATCCCATACTCATGTGTCATGACTAGGCCTTACCGTCTAGTAGGTCAGGATCCATTGTCGTTCAAGTTAATTAGATAATTCTTTTCTGTCAAATCCAGAATGTTCTATTTCACATGTCACCACCTTTCACAACTGGACATTCCTAATTCCAAGACTTTGCATGTTACTTTTTTACCATTAGCAATAATGCTAGGAATATTAAAAAACAGAATATCGTGACAAGATTGATTACACAAGTCAATAGTCTAAGAAAACTTTAACAAAGCTTTTAAAATAAAACCTGTTAATTAGTCCTATGTGCCTGAAGAGATGTAAGGGTATTTGAGCTCCTTAACCAGGGCAGTAGCTTAGCTTCCACAGTGGAGTGTGTTTGCATGATTTTATCGTAGATTTTTCATTATTTAGTCACACTCAATTTTGAAGTATATGTATTTTATACAAAATGCCTTTAAAAATAATGAGTTCCACAGTATGCTAACAATATGTTCAGTTTTCAAGGGCAAAAATCCTGCCCTGGTTCCAGCTATCTCATCTGAATCCAGAAGTGAACAAATACCCATTTTTTCCTAACAGAGACTCTTAACTTGTCTTTGCTAGGACTGCTGGCAGTGGCCAAGTGCATTACCAGAATATGCCATTAAGACATAGGCTTTGCACCAGGTGACATGCAGCAAAGGTACAAAATCTTACAGGTAGCACTGAGCTCCCAACAGCCAATTCCCAGCTGTGCTGCTCTGTGTTTCAACCATAAAACATGTCCTGTCTTTCTGAAGCCTGACTAAGCAGCTTTGTATGTTACAAAGGTGCCTTGAGTGTTTTAATTTGCATAGATTAGTCTGTCTTCTTTTTACTACATTGACTAATCAGGACAATTTCTTAGACGAGGTATGTTTATAACCTTGTATGATCGTGTTTGGCTGCATAGATAAACTACCCTCTCGTTTGCCTGATTATTGCATGAAAATATTACCCTTAGAAAGGTAAGCCGCTAATTTAACAATCCTTTCCTGTGAAGGATTATAAATTTAGAAGTTTAGAAATCAGTTACCAGTCAAAGACAAATTTAAGCATGATGCCTGTAAACCAATCTGGCATCTTAGTTTTGTAAGATTTTCATAGAGCATTATGGAAGAATCTTCCAACAATGACTGCAAACACAGTTTTGAGAGATGAGGAAATGCCATTTGAAAAATGCATGATTTTTTTCATCTTGTTTGACAAATGGCATTTTTGTTGATATGGATTTTTGTGGAGATAGAAACCAACTGTATCAGCCAATCATATCCTGGGCCGCATCCAGAGAAGCGTGGCCAGCAGATCGAGCGAGGGGATTCTCACCCTCTGCTCTCGTGAGACTTCAGCTGCAGTTCTGCATCCAGCTCTGGGACCCCAACATGAGGATACTGACTGGTTGGAGTGAGTCCAGAGGAGGCCATGAAGATGCTCCGAGGGCTGGAGCACCTCTGCTATGGGGACAGGCTGAGACAGTTGGGCTTGTTCAGCCTGGAGAAGAGAAGGCTCTGGGGAGACCTTATAGCACCTTCCAGCACCTGAAGGGGCTACAAGGAAGCTGGGGGGGACTTTTTACAAGGGCCTGTAGTGACAGGACAAGGGGTAATGTGTTTAAATTGAAAGGACGTTTGGATTGGATGTCAGGAAGAAGTTCTTCCCAGAGAGGGTGGTGAGGCACTGGAACAGGTTGCCCAGAGAACCTGTGGATGCCCCATCCCTGGAAGTGTTCAAGGCCAGGCTGGATGGGGCTTTGAGCAACCTGGTCTAGTGGAAGGTGTCCCTGCCCATGGCAGGGGGTTGGAACTAGGTGATCTTTAAGGTCCCTTCCAACCCTAACCATTCTGTAATTCTATGATCTGTGAGTTTAATCTGACTTCAAAACATAATTTAGACAAAATACTTTAGAAAAGTGACAACTTATAAAATTAGGAAATTCATATATATGTGAACGCATAGGAGAAATTTTCAGAACTGTCACTGAATTTAAAAGGGTTTAACCTTAAATGAACCTTAAATGCAGTACTTCACTTGCAACTTTCTTTTTGCTCTTAGTTTACCAGTAAGTGCGAGAGACGCTCGCCTTCCCAGTGAGTGGTGTACTTGCAGCAATGGTCAGAGCAAGTAGGAAGAGCAACAGTGACTCTCAAGTAAGCTGGAGAGACACGTCTGTCACAGCCTTGGCTTATTAGATCTAGCCCGATTACAAACCGGCACTGGCTGCATGCTCCCAGACCCATTGTAAACAATTGAGTTAGTTTCCTTATACAGTCATCTAAACACTGTTCCAAAGCAGGGAGAACAGAGTGAACTGTCTTCAGAGATGGATGAATGTGCACTCTGATTTATTCCATTGATCCTGCAAAGTATGAATTAAACCAAGCACCATGAACTACAGGCCAAGTGGCCATCCGAGAGCAAGGGATAATGGCTGATAATTTCAGAGAGAGTGAGGTGAAGTTATCCTTGTACTTATTCTGTCACAAAACCAACGGACAGCTAACATGAAACATTTTCGTACTCTTACATACACATTGAATGTTGCTAATTTCTCACTTCCTTATTAAAGAAATGAATAAAAAGCAAGTTCTTGTTGTTCATGTGAGCTTACTGCATATATTGCTTTGTCACCTGTCTTTAGCTATCTGTTACCATTTCCCTTGCTGGCGCATTCATGCCTTCTAAATTAACTGTATGATCATGGTGCCCTGATTTGTTTATAATCACCATGTATTCGGAATAACTGGAGTGCGCTGTAGCAGGGATAACTGCAGAAGTATAGCATCATTGGTGGTTTTACTCTGCTTTCCCCCTCTCTTGTGTCTTAATACAGGGTTGAAGAGCTGATTTGGAACAAAATGCACATTTTACCAGCCTAACATGTTTCACTTTGTACACTTACTACCTATTACGGTGGGTTTTCAGTTCTAAGTAGGGCATCTTTGCACTGCTGAAGTACAAATGCTTCCATACATATTCTAGATGAGTGGGAAAGCGTATTGCTGTACCATACCAGAACACCCCTTAATAGCACTCTTAAGAATGGTTTCCTGAAAATGTTTCCTAATAGCTATAGAGATCCATTCTTTACCCTTAATTTCACCTTCATTTAAAATCTTTTTGCTAGGTCTGGTATGGTATAGTGGCTGACATTATTATTAATACTTATTCAAATCTTGGCATTATGAGAAACCAAAGGTATAATTTTATATTCATGGCTTTTAACAAAAAACAGCCTATTTTTCTGATCTTACTTTCTCTGTCTGGTATTTCACAAATCATCTGAGCTTGTCTGAAAAGCTGATTTTGCGTTACTACTTGGTCAGAATAATAAGTTCTAATTTTGGCTTGGTATGCATAAACTGTAGTTTTCACTAATTCTTATTCCTAATTTTTAGGGAGGTAGGGTAGTGGTTTGTGTCTCGATTTGCCCTGATTTTATTTTTTAGTTTCCACAGAGTATTGTGAATTGTGGAGAAATCTATAATAGGATAATCTATAATCTACTAGAATTTTTTTCAGTTACACTTAAATGTTAGAAATGACCACAGCAGTTCAAGAGTAGGGAACTGTCCGTACAGGGTGGGCAGTCAATGCTCCATTCAAATTCAGACCCATATTACTAAGACAGTAATAATTTTAAAGTCAATTTATTAAAACTTAGTCACCTGACTATCAGTTTCTGGTAGGAAATAACTTCAATAAACACATGTTCGGTTTTGCCATTGACCAATATCTATGTATCATCAGAAAGTTAAGTATTTGCCAAGAGAGTTTACCCAGGCGTGGAAATCTTTTCCACATGCTGATTCTTGCAAGTTACTCCATTTAAATCACATTAATACATTGCAGAATCAAGCTCTCAGTTTACTGTTTCATTTTTATTGCTTTAAATTATAAGCTGTATTGTACTGTGACAAGTAAATCAGAAAATCTAAGGCAGCGCCTCTTAGGGTTTTCTTAAGCTGCTTATATTTCAGTTGTTTTGCATAAACCTGGCTTGCTTGATTCTTATTCATCATAAAATGATGTTTGTATTCCTACAAGAAAACTTAAAGAGGACTCTGGGAGGTATTTAACAGTTGTTGAATAGCGAATGGGATTTTACTATTTACTGGTTTTAAACTGCTGTAGTTTGAAATTTCATGGAACTCCTCTCCTTTAACCACTAGCAAAAAGGTGATAGCCAATGCTACCATGACACAGGTAGCTAGCTCATCAAGGAAAATACAGCACCAAGCATTCTGTATGATAGCTTGCTTTGCAGTCATGTTGAAAATTAATTTACAATTATCAAAGTAAATGATATGATCATCCAAATAAATGACACAAGTGGTAAATTAGAATTTGGCCTTTTTTTTTGTGAATGATTTCAAGAAGTCATTTATTTATGGTTCGCTCGTGATTATCTGATGGCCTGTCAAACCACCTGCCTTTGAAATGACTCATTAAAATGTGGAGCTGTGTCAAATATATCTTGGTGAACTGCATTCCCACATGTTTTCATTTTAGCCTCTCAGTATTTGCAGTACATAATAGAGATGTTTGCTATGTCCTGTGTGGCTAGAAGCAACATCTGATGAGTCTTGTTCCTTCAGAACTGCCTTGGATACTTTTAGTTCCTTCCCACTTTGACCCACTTTATGCAGAGGATGTTGTGACTGAAGTCTGGCAGATGGTCTTTGGGTTTTGTCCCTTTACTGAGTGTAATTTTGCAAAAATATATTGCACAAGCATTCTTATTTTTTTTTAATAAGGTTTAATCATGACTGAATAATTAAAAGTAGGATGTCAGACTAGATTTACACTTAAAAGGTGTACATAGTAATCATGCTGATCTCGGATGATAAAGAAGATTAATTACTGTACTCATCCTGGCTACTGGTGGACATTCTGCTAAAAAGAACAGCAAAAATAAGTGCAGAGCAATTAATTAATTACTCTGTACACATGCCACTGCTGGTTCTCTTGCTCCTTTTAATTATTTCACATGCTATTGTCTTTTCTGAAGCCTTTATGAACTCCTGTGGGTTTTTAAGCACATTTGAAAAATATACTGAACAAATATAATCCGAGTCACTCGGATCCATTACAGTCTTTTTTCCCCCAAGATTGTGTGAGACTAGTAAATCACATGGGAAAGAAAAGAACTCGGCTATCAGTCTTTTTTTCTCCCTAGCAGACGGGATATTTTATATGTGACAGTGTCTGGGTACAATTTTACCTGGAAATTTAAATCCATAAGCAAACATTAATATTGAAAACATCTACAGTGATTTAGCTACCATTTTACAGAGAGTAAAACAGGTGCAAAATATGCCCAGGATTTTGTATAAGATTAATTTTATTCGGTTATTTTTTTCCACTTTTACACTGAAACCAAAACTGACCGCACCACGTGCCGAGTATACGTAGTGCCTGCAGACTGCGCCTACAAGTGATCAGTGTATTTGAAAACAACGTTCCATACTCTTAAGTACACGTCTGAGGAATGAGGCTATCAGTTTTAGTAGAAACCACTTGGGAATGGTATGGGAAATGGAGGAAGCACTAGGCAGTGGCCTGGATCGCAGTTCAAGACTGGCCAGCAGCCCGTGCAGAAGTGCCCAGCTGACTTGCTGCTGGTGCCTCAGAGGTGTTGGTGGGGCCACAGGGTTTGATGGCGTCAGGGTGATGGTTAACCGAGCACGTGCATGTGTGCACACGCTCCTTGGCAGCGCAGTCACTCCTTCATCGCGTGGCAAACCCTGCCTTTCGGCAGGCAGCAGTAGTGGGAAGGGATGCAGATGTCTTCGTGTCCTGACCGCAATTCTCAGCATTTGTGGTAGGTAGTTCTTGGCACTGCCTTCCCTCGTCCTTGGGCTGGTGTTCGTGCTATTTGCATTACTTAGTGTTAACATGACACTTCTTTAACTCGGTTTCTTGAATAATGCAGCTGAGCCTTTTGGTCTTCATGCAGATACTTTTATTCATGAATGCATGGGCTACTATTACTTATTAATTACTGTAGTATGGCAGATAAGTCCTAACCAAAATTATGGTCCCATTATGCTAGGCAGTGATTCAGCACAACACCAGAATGTTGCTCTGCCAAATAATTTTATAGTTCTTACTTTTCTCTTTTATAGGATGGAGTTAAAGGCAGGGCATGAAGATAGGTCTTTTCCAATGTCACATAGGAAGACTGTGACAGAATCTGGAATTTAAGACTTTATTAATCTTAGTCCCCTGCCTTAAACCAGAACAGCATTTTCTTCCCTTGCAGTAGTTAATATTATTTACTTAGTGTAGCTAGGCTTTCTTCCTTGGATGGTAAGAAACGCTATTAAACTGTGGTACAATAATGCCATAAATCTAAAACAATTAACAATATATTCACCAGGGAAAAGACTCTGAGGTTTTAATGTGTAGAGAATGTAAAGACTATTTACTTTTGCTTTAAAGCAAAAATGTGTGTGAATGTTATGTGCAAATACTGTATTTTCTTGTATTTTGCTTTTCCCCTAAAGGAATGAACCAATTACTTCTCTCAAACAGAGCATGACGTCCTGGAGTAAATGTTAAGGAAAAAAAATAGGCAAAGTTAAAATGAGTAGTTATGGTAAAAACAAAACAAAAGCCCTCTGTGAATTCAATAAATTTGAAGTTAGACTATTACATGTCAGGAAGAAAATTACAATAGAAATTTCCTGTGCTATAAATCATGATGCTTTTCAAGCAAGGATTATGTAGATCTTTCTACTCCATTAGATTTCATTCACCTCTGAGATAATGGGGTTCCCTAAAATCCAAGTGTGGATATACCCTCCCAGAGGTGTCTGGAGAACAATGCTGTGGCAGTGCATGGGGAGAGGAAGAAATCTAAGCAAAATAATGACTTTCGTTACTTGCAATTGATTTGTAGAGGAGGAAGAGGAGATAAATGATGTTTCTCAGGCCTTTTATTTACTGTGGTTGGTGAGTGTCTGTTTTGCAGAGATCAAAGACACGTAAGGGCTCTTAGCAATTCAAATCCAGCACTGGCCTCTGTAAGGTGATAGTGGATTCTCAGGTCCGGTAACGCTCCATGGCCCAGCTCATGACCTGGCCTCACGGTGAAGGCCTTCACTATGAAAAAAGAGATACCCTCACCTCCAGGGCTCGAAAAGGGATATAATCTTCTTCAGGAGGTCTTGGGTTTGGAAGTGCCAAGTTGCAGAAGGTGCAGGCACATAAATGGGCTTGGAGCTTGTGGTTTTGTATCTCTGTTCTGAAGGCTCTTGCCAGTGGCCGCCAGTATGACAGCTGGAGTTCAGTTCCTCCTAAATCTCCCTCATCCAACTCCCATCCCTCCATTACAACACATTTATTCCAGAATTTGTGATATAGCTAATGTCGCTAAGTATTATTTTGTGACATATTTGATGTCTTTAAGTCCATAGAGGTGTCTGTAGCAAACTAATAACAATTATTACATAGCTGTTAGGTTGAAAAAAAAAAAAAGTCGTGTGCTGTGAACTGCATTATAAAAAGGGGCTTAGATTTAATACATCAGGGATTTTAGCTGGTATTAATGAGTGTTAATGAGGAAGCTGTGTCTTCCAAATTGCTATGTTAACTAAGCAGATAAATGCTTAGTTGCAAATAGCACCTTAATATTAGCAACCGCACAGGACAGTGTGGAGAGGTCGTCAATTTAGCAAATGTGTAACTGTGTTTTGTGAATAGTGTTTGTAGAATCATGGAATGGTTTGGGTTTGAAGGGACCTTTTAAAGGTCATCCGGCCCAACACCCCTGCATTGAGCAGGGTCATCTTTGACTAGATCAGGTTGTTCAGATCCCTGTCCAACCTGACCTTGAATGTTTCCAGGAGTTCAGAGGCTTTGCAGTTCATCATACCCAAACTTTACTCCTCAGAACTGTGACTAGAGACAGAAATATCACATACCCCAAAACAGGAAACCAAGTCAATGGAGGAAATGTATCTAAGGTTCATGGGAAAAGAAGTGAGTTTGTGGACAACTGGCATCAGGCTAGAAGAACCCAAGGTGTGAACAGCCATGGCTGGAAAGAGCATGCGTGTGGGAAGGGGATGTAGTCACTGCCGCACCATTCCTGTGGCTCTGATCGTGTGGGAGGGACTTCCCAACATACAGTTTCTGTGTTCATCTGGGAGTACTTTACTATTGAAGACCAACTTACATCGTTGGTGGTAATATATGTGATTTTGGGCACCTAACTTTTCTGTGTCTAGTAACACATACTACCTCTCCCTGAGTACTTTGCTCTTATAGTCAAGGTGGTCTCAAGATGCCTCATTTAATGCAACAATTTGTTATATTTCACTGTATCTGAATATTTATGTGTACATTCTGGGTCTTTGGTCCTCTATAAACATTTTTCTTAAAAAAACCCCTATTTTTGTCTTTCTGCCTTCAGTGTTTTAAGCCTGTCTTCTATCCCGTGTTTTTTTCAATCTCATCTGCTTGTCACTGCTGACAGCTGGATCCTTGTGCTTTAGAGTGATGTCTGGAATTGCAGGGAGAAACCGCAAAGGTCTCAAAGTGCACCTTATGGTAGTTGAATCAAGGCATTAGGAATACCTCTTTCTTCTCAGAACAGAAGTTTGGGAAAGGGAAGTCTGGAGCTTTAAGAAAGAAATTGTTCAATTCCTACTTCTCAACGTAAATTTGACACTTCTGAGATGGTAGTAGCCAGGAGCCTGTGATTTTAAAACAAAGCTTGAGAAAAACGTTTTACTTAGTCTTGACTTGAATGGACGTGCATGCAGTATGTATAGCAGAGTTTGCAGCCTCCTGTTTATGCCTTCCTTTTAACGTCGGGGAAAAAAAAAAAACCCACCAGTGTGAAGAGAGGGCTCCTAAGTGTCAGTGTAAACGAAGACAGAGTGCAAACTAGACTTTTCCCTTGTATTTGAAAGTGAAATTAAGCATTAACCAAAACTGTCTTTGGGAGATAAGAAAACAGTTTAAATATTGTAGATAATGCAAATAAAATGTGCATTCCAGAATAGGGTTTTTTGAGCAATGGTACAGACCTCTCTTGTGTCAGGCTCTGATACTTCTCTGGGGAACTCTTCCTGAATAGCCTGAAATTGTCTACTAATTCTGTGGTCTAAACTGAAGAGGAAAGACAGTCAGTGGTGATAGAGGCTTTTCTCAAAGGAAGCTATAACAGCATCCTGAGCAAGACAGAGATACTCAGGCAGAACACAAAGATCTTTGAGAGCTTTACTGCTATTGTGTCTCCTGATTTGTGGAAAAGGGTTGTTTTGCCTTCAGTTTAACAAAGAGATGATTAAGGTAAGGTACTGTAGAGTTTTACAAAAGAACGAATGGATAGAAAGGAAAACAGCTGCTTCATAGAAATTGGTACAGAGTCACAGCTGAAAATTATCAGGCATTCAGTAAAAGAAAACAAATTAAGTACTTCATGTAGAACTTCATTTTGAAGTTCTGTAGAATTAAATTGTAAAACTTGGAATGTGGTACATGTCAAGAGTAGAGATGAGCTGCAGTGTGATTGAACAGGTTCGTTAAAAGAAACAGAAAGAGACCGATTACCTTCTCTCAAATGTAATTTCCAGTTACAAAGTCCCTAAGCAGTGGGGTGCCAGACTTCCAAAGGTACACCATGGCAGTACTGCTCTGTACTCACCCTCTTAATTGCCACTGTCAGATAAAAGGTGCTGAGCCAATAGAGATTATTTTTGTCTACATCTTCTGTGTTTGCTGGATGTATGTATTCTTAAAATAAATCCCAAACAAAAAAACCCCAAAACCAAAACCCAAAACAAAACCTCTTCAGTAGATAATCTAGAACTTAGTGGGGTGAGTTATGACAAGTAATTTTTAAGGATGTCTTTAGTGTTGTTACGGACTCTTGCTTCTGCAGTCTTTCCAGCTTAGGCTCTGTGCTGGTTGCATTTAAAGCCACAGAAGTCCTCTAGCAGTACCAGCAAATTTAACAGACTTTTTTTCTGATTTTTCAGGATAAAAGAATATATATGTGGCAGTGAAAATAAGCAGCAGATCAGAAGTGGTGGAAGTATCCAGTTAGTGGGATATCCATTCTCTTTTCATTTGGGGTTGTTCGTGAGGCGAAGTTGAATCTTTCTGCAGGAAAGGCATTCTAAGTGTTCCCTTGAAAGAGCTCATTTTCCTTCAGGAATTCCATGATGAGAAAACCAAGCTATGGGGGGCACACTGTTGTGCAGATGCCTTTCCAGCAACAGTCTCTTCCACCAGATCAGACCAGTTGTTCTTCTAGACAACAGCTGGACGCAATCTGCCCTTTGGCAAGTTCAGGCAATCCTGAACTGTATCTTCAGCTGCATCAAACAGAGCATCCTGTTCTACATTTTCTAGCCACAGCATCTTGTGCCTTGACAGTGTGTTTGCTTAGAGTTCCAACTGGTTCTTCCTTAGACTGAGGCCAAATTACCACTCAGGTTAATTTGTGATGCAGACCTTAGCTCTCTGAGATTCTGCTGATGAGAGTTTGAATTAGCTGAGCCTGTGAGGGACCTGGTGTGTAAGTGGGGACGGATGTTTGAGGGAGGAAAAAGGGATAACTGAAAGGCAGCCGGCCTACATGCAAGAAATTAAAAGGTCTTGTAACTACTCCTTGTGGTTTGTGATCATACAGCGATGCAGAAACTGGACTGAAAGTTATGTGAATGCATAGGGAAATAAAAATTTAGCACAGAATAACATAAACTTGTATGGTCTGAGAAAGTTTGGAAGGAAGCTCTCCTTACTGGGTCTTCCTAAGGTGGTTTTCCCATTTGAAATTTGGACTCTCTACTTGCTACTATTCTTTTATTTTCCTGCCCAGCAAATGAAGCTATTCTCCAAATCTGAAAAAAATGAGGAGTAATATACTTTAAATGCTAGAGCTAGAGAATAACTGTCTAGTTCAAATTAAATGTTATAACTGAATAATTATTTCTAGCACCTGTTTGAATTAATATAGCCTAGATTAAATAGTGATGGTACTTAGCACTGCAAGCACAGAGAGCCAGGAGTCCTCCTAATAAGCAAAGGATATTTCTTTATGAAAAATTTTGTATGCTTTTATGTACAGCTGAATTTTTTTGCCTGTATGCATTTTTCAATGAAAAGTTTTGTACTATAACACCCAAACACACAATCTTTGCTTACTTAAAACTACTAGTGAAATCAATCACCATAGTGCAAGTTTTCATCTGCATAAGGGCTGCAGGTTTCAGTTCATAATTATTAATGTATTCCAAAATGACTGTCATTATAGCTCCATTATGGAAAGACTGTACTTTGTGGCTCTGATTGTAATCTGACAATAGGATAAATCAGGCGTGAGGTCAATGAAGTTACAGGTACATAAAATATGGGAGTAAAGCCTGTCCAATCATCTCTGGGCTGGGGATAATCAACCTAGAAATGATCCTTTTCGTGACTTAGTTCTGGCGGTACATTTTATTTAAAATAAAAGGAAAACATTAATGATCAAGCCCTAATGTCACTTTGATCCTGACTCACAGTCGACTGTGAGGTCTGTAGTTTACCTTAGGCCACAAGCTGCAGAGCTGTTTTATTAGTGAATTAAATCCTTGGAGATGCGAGGAATGCACATAGAGCATGACGATTATCTTTCCATGTTTTTGTACTCTGAAATTTAAAAAGACAAATGTTTGAATTTCAAAGCCCCTGCAGCATGTGGACTGAAAATTAATGGAAGAAATTCCATTAATTCGCTGGGCTTCTTTGGAAGCAGCAGCCATTGTTTTTGTGGAAGCTGGTGTTCATTCAGGAGGTCACTGGGTGTAATGCATGTAATGACATCCACTGAAACCTGTAGGATTTCATAATTCTGAAGTTACATATAAACATATTCAGAAGAAAGACTAACAAAATTCATTGTTTTAAAACAAAATAAAAGTGTAGAAAACTCTTACAGTGCATCTTGGATCCTGCTTTTTAAATAAACATGCCCTGCTTTATTTCCAGAACATTAATAGGTACAAGGAACGTGCATGTAATAAATTATGAAGCAGTAAGCTTTCCTTCTGCAGTTGCTTCATTGTGTAGTCTTATCCCTCATCAAGTTAAAATACGCTCTAACTTGTACAGTCAAGTATCTGACTACTTCATTACTAAGGTGATCAAGACTTCTTCTGTGACAGCAGGTGGCAAATTAGTTTTTAACAATCTTGCCTGCTGAAAAAGGTAATTAGTTTTGTGCCTTTTTAGAAGGTTTTGTTTTAAGCTGTTGCTTTTCATTCTGCCTTTGTCACTTTCCAGACTTAATACTTCTTTAGTTAACTGTAATCCCTTATTGCCATACAGCATGCAGCCACTTGTTTGGACAACTGGAATGTGGTATTTTTCAAGTGCATATCCATTAAAAAGGTCATGTCTCTCCAAATTTTGTTATTTATAGGACATAAACAGACACTACAGTTGAAGCAGAATGCTGGTCGTTCATAACTGTCTTCTGTTCCTTTGAAATTACATTTTTCCTCAAAAAGATGTAGAATCAAAAAGATAAGTCTCTAAACCCATTTAAGTGAGAGTTCGGGTGCATATCCAAGACCTTATCCATAGGAATCAATCATTCCTGATGGCAACTGAGATTAAGAATATAGATATGTTGAATTTTAATTTAAAAAATAATCTAATTTGTGACACCAGTATGATTAGAAATATAGATAAATACACACCTTTACCAAAGAAGTTAAAACAAATTACTCCGGTTGAAAAACATTATTTACCTAAAGTAAAGAAGGTGAAAGTCTGGAGTGTCTGAGTTACTTTCTGTTTATACAGGTCTCGACTCCTTGCAGAGAAATTCTCAGCTATGTGGCTAAAAATTTAAATCTTACATGGCCAGTATCCCAGGAATGACACCATACAAGAGATCAACAAAGTAAAGATTTCAAAATAGGAAAACACCTTTTTATTATGAAAACATGCTCCATTTTTGGCAGGAACATTTTCCCCAAATATCAGTTAAGATTTTTTTATGGCACGAGGGAGGTGTAGTTGACATGGCTGGTGTTAAGAAGAGATTTCTCTTATGTACTGCTGACCTCTATTGGCTTATTTCCACTGTATGCTGATGTTCTGGCACTGCTGTTTTCTTCCCCTGGGAATTATGAGTGTACAGGGTTTTTTAATTTAGGGAGTTTTGTAGCAGAGTAACAAAATCCTAAGCGTATCTGTTACTTGTCACACATGAGTAGACTCATTAAGTGACTTTCCAGTATCAGGTAAGTCAGTGGAAAAGCCATTATGTTGAAGTAGTGAGTTGGTAGGGGGTTCTCCTGTCTCTGAATTTACAAATACGCTGAAAAGGTTTTGCTGAGGCGGGGCCCTGGATATATAGTATGCTATAAAAATGAAAACAAATGCTGTAGCTGCAGTTTCCCTTTGCCTCTGTTAGTCAAAACCTACTTCTGTTTCAGAAAAGATAATTTGGCACATCATCAGACTGTAACGCAGCCTAATTGTTTTTGAAGCCACAACATAAAATTTAAATTGGAGGAGATATTTAACTGTGCAAAATATTATGTTGATCTCCGCTTAGAAGTCAATGCCATGATTTTATTTTCTGAGCATTTGCTATAATCAATTTTTAAGTCTGTTCCTAATACTTTACACTGTCTTTCTAATGTTTATACACAGGTGCATAATTTTATTTGCACTTGTAATAACACTAATGTCTTGGAACAATTTTTGGCATCAAGTTGCCTGCACTGGCAAATGCAGATATTAAGGGGTTCTAGCTCACACTGATGTCCTCAAACCAGAGATTTTGTAAGGGCACTCGACTGATGCCTTTTGGTATTTGAAACATAGAGATTGTAATTGAGGTTTCTTTTCCAAGTTTGCTTTATCAGAGAGGGGGGCCTATGGTTAGCTCTGTAGCAATTAGCACTGCTGAGTGCATGCTGTAGGTAAAGGGATGCTCAGGGTGCACTTGTTAGATGAAGCCTTGATTTGGAGTTACTTTTAAAAGGTATAGTTCCTTTAAAGTTTTTTAAGAGGATCTGTTGGATTTTGCTCGTTAGAGTACTGCACTGGAATTTCAGATCTTAATGTTTTCACTGGCTTCATAAGACAGTTCAAGGAAACAAATGTCTAAGAAAGAGGTTTTATGTCATGGCAATGTGTGTATAGGTTATAGGGACAGTCTGGAAGATCATGATGATTCTCCATGATAACCTTCTATAATCACTGAAGTCAGGAGCAGATATAAGAAACAGGCTTCAATGGCTACATTAGGCTTAAAATTTCAGAGGTTTGTGTCCAAAATAATTTGGGATTTTCTTCCTTAATTCTCTTCAGGGAAACACAGGAAATAAGACTGAGAGTATGAATAATAAGGCTTAGGGAATGCTGTATCCCTCTGGGTGAGTAGTATGACACATGCACAAAAAGGAAATTGTTTTTCTTTTTCTGTCTTATAGCTACCAGAGAAAGACCAGGAATTTTCTAAACCACTGGGATTCCTTCAGTTCTAAACCCACCCCATTGCCATATAGTCCTAAAACAAACGGGGCTATCTTCTTGAAAAATAGAGAGGAAACTGCTGTTCTGGCTGTTCCCTTCTGTTGGAAAGGAACATCTCAAAGGTCAGTTCTTTAAAGGCAACACTTCTTAGACAAAGTCTGTTTCCAGAGAAATGTTTCATAGTTCTTGGCTCTCTTAGCAATTATAACTTGCTAGTGCTTACTAAGTCAAAAATATCCCGTAGCAGCAACCTGCATTTAACTGTATCGAAAGTCTTAATAGACTGCAATTATTAGTGCTCTTGCTATATACTGAAGATTTTTCCAGCTGAGTGCCCTTAGCCAGTGAAACTGTAATGGTTAGGCTGTTTGTAGCCTAACCTAAGGTTTAGGCTTTGGGTACATACCCAGGAAAATGAGGTGGCAGAGATCAGAAAGACTTGCCAAAGGTGAGGTGGAACCAAGGGTCAGGCAAACACAACATCTATGCAGCTAGTGAAGTCTGGCAGGAAGAGTAGGGACAGCTTTGAACACGGCAGAAAACAACACTGAGAGAGACACGGAACTTGGATCACAGTTGATATAAGGATCATGAGGAAACATTAAGCAGTACTATCTGGGCTTGGCTGGCTGCCTCTTCTTCGGAAAAGCTGTCCCCCAACAAAGGGTGCTACCTACATCTCCAGCAACCACAACACTACACAGTGTGTAGTGTTGGCCTTTCCAGAGCTCTCAGGAAACAAGTTTGGAATAGGAATGACTCCAGATCACGGAGATTGTAGTGTAACAGCCTTTGAAAGCACAGCCTGGTGTGGTTCCATTAGAGTGAACGGAGAAGGGCCACTGGAGAGGTAGATCTGGTCCTCTCTTTAATGGGCTGCATCCTTGGCTAACTAGTATGTGGTGGTCGAAATTTCCTGATATTTCAAGTGGTCTATTAAACTTTGCATTAATGTCTAGTAATCTCTATTCATCAAATCGCTACAGATGCAGCTAACCATGTTTTTTCATTGAGATAAGTAGTTTCAAAGTGTCTTGTTTAATCTTGCGTCATAATATATTCCATGAATGTGCTAAGCATATGCTAAGGATCTAAACACCATCTGAGTTTGGGTTTTTTTTTCCTTCAGAAGGAGGCTTATTCTTATAATTAGAATTATTTTCTAAGATGGAGTATTAAAATTTCAGGAGAAATTGAGTCTTTTCCCCTGGAAATGTTATAAAATAAAAGAAAGAAAAAACACTCTTCTATTTCCTTTTCTTGCTTTAGTAATCAGCCTTTAAAAGCTTGAAATTAAGAGAAATGAAAGTCTGAAAGATTGTATCTTCAACTCGGACTGGTTTATCTGATTCCCACAAGAATTTTACAAATGAGATTTCTCTGTGTGTCTCAGAGTATACAGTTTCATCATGATGGTATAAGTACTCCTGTGTTGGTTTCAAAATAAAAGATCAAACCTGGTGCTGAAAAGCGCCTCAAAGGCTGGTACCGCTCACTTTGCAGGTGGAGATAAATCTTTTTTAAAAGGCTCTACCCATTTCTTAGAGTTGTTTTGTGGAAAGGCAATGAGCATCCAGCTCCATAGAGAAACAGTATGATGTTGTTAAGATACAGCTTTAGAAAGCTCTGATTGTGCTTTTCCTTCAAGCTTACGTTTTTCTTCAGTGGTATTTTGGAAAAACTAGTGTACTTTCAGTCTCCCTTAAGTCTTTGTCAGGAGTATCTGATATTTTAATCTTGTAGACAGCAATGAGTGAATTGTGCTAATTAGCACTACAACTACCCCGCCTCAGTGGCAGCAAGAATGTTTCTTAAGAAAAATGCCTTTTATAAGGTATCTTTTATACGTTGTTTATATAAATGTATCCTCTTAAAATATTGATAGTAGAGGAAATGTGTAACTACTCTATTTGAGATAGGTTTGTAAAAAGAAGACTGAGCCCTGTGGTGTGTGCAGTGAGTAGTTAGACCACTGGTTAGAGGGGGCAGAAAGCTCTTTGTGTTTTCCTGTACAACTGCCAGGAGCAACGTGGTTCAAAGTAAAAGCAGTTTTAGGAAAAGACCACTGAATTCTGCAGGATTCAGTCTCATGCACTGGATTGTTTTAAGAGCACATATATCGGTGCCCTTTCATGACATGAAGAATTTAGAAATGCTGTCCCTCAGAAACCAAAGAAAAATACTCTTTCCTAAGATCATCCCAATCATTCCCTGTAGCACTAAACAATTCTAATGCCTGTGTGGCAAGAGAGAAGTGACTCCACGTTTTTTTCTTCAGGTGGACTTGTGATCAATGAGGTTTCCTGCCAGCATGCCTTTTGCACGTAGGGTACTCATGCTGTATGAAGATTTTGGTGCTCCGTGTGCTTGTACTTCGTGACTATAGGGGCTCTTTTCCTTGTGCTATGCAGAAGGCTGCAAGAGTCTGATATTTTCTTGAAAAAGCACTACTGTTCCAGAAATAGATTTAATAGCCATTTCTTCTTGCCACCTTCAGAGCGCACATGCCCTACATTCAGGTGGTTCCTCCTTCTTTCTTAATCTGGTCATGGGTTATTAAGTGATGACTGGAGAGCAGTGTGTGACATGTACAACAAGCAGTTAATTATCATTAAAGTGCTGTTGTCAGAAGAACATCCAGCTGAGTAAAGCGTGCCCAAGTTCAGTTTGTTTTATTTGTCAGTGCCACTGGACTGAATTTGTGCAAGTGAAATAGTTGATTGATAATATTTATCCTGATGGTTGGCTCTACATTAGAGAAGAAGTTTCCTATGACTGAAACTTTATTAACAATATTGGGAGCCTTAAATAAAAGATACTTGAACCACACGCCTTTTCAATGTCATGTGAATTAGATTCTGCGAAAACTCTCGCTTATGTCCGTTGACCACAGGATTCGTTACCTTTTTCATGTATATGGAATCGAGCAGAATGAGTAGGGAAGTTTTAATGTCTGAGATGGTACGAAAAAAAAAAAAACAAGCAAAACCCTCATTTTTTACGAATCATTGGCAGAATAATCCCTTGCTTGGGGATTTTATTTGGTTTGCCAGACCAGAAAACATAGCCAGCTGTGTAGCCAGGTGTGAAGAAATTACTACCCTTGTACCCTGTTGAATGGCAGCAGAGATGGGAGCAAGGCTAAGATGCTCTCCCTATCTTACTCTATACTAAAAGTAGGAAGAGCTCTAATACTGAAAACAAACAGCTAATTGCCTATTGCTGTCTCGGTGTATTCCCACCACCTTTACTGAGAAAGGAGTTCACGTTTCACAAACTACGTCACTGAATTTTAGGTAGGTGAATCAATGTACTTTAACTATAATTTTTAAGGTGGTGTGATTCACACTGTACATAACATAATCCAAAAGTCACAATTTTGACTGTTGGTGATAAGACTTGGCAGTGGCTTGTAAAAGCTGGAAATCCCCAAGAATGTCTTGTGTGAAATTAAATGCAAGGTCTGCAACTAAACAAAGTCCCTGGAAAATAAAATATTTGGATATATTTGGATATCCTGTTCCCTTGGTAGGAGGAGAATACTGGATATGATACTGAATTTTCTACTGAAGCATTTGTGCTGGTCAGGTTTCTTTTCCATGTTCCCTTTATTGAAAAATCTTTCTGCTTGAAGGTTCTACAGGTATCTTAAAAAAAAAAAAAAAAGTGGCTTCAGGAGGTCCTGTTTTGAGAAAGGCAGATAAAGATAAGCCATGCTGCTGATTCATGTAAGACTGGTGAACATCTTGGATTAACTGTTCTTTAGAAGGCTTTGCTTGTTTTAACACAAATGAAGGTATTAGCTACCTACTGCTTAAGTAGCTGTGCTCAGGTAATAATGGTGGACACCCTTGTTAGCAGCAGCTTTTACTGTTATAAGTGATTCTCAGTTGTTTTTCTTCTGCCACACTTTCATTCTTATTGTTATTATATCTGACCTGAAGTTCTGTTGGAGATACTCAGTATTGTAAAATTCTGTTTTGAGAAAAAGAAATACTTCGTATGACTGTGTTTGATATTTAAAGTGGAAGTAAAGCGTCCTTGAGTGTTGAGGTTGAAGTATTTTGTCTTGGAAGAAGAATAAATCAAATGGGCTTTGACTTGAAGGGCTTTATTATGACAAAAAGGCTATTTTATAATAACAATGCTCTGCATTATAGAACTTAAACAGTCTTTTGAGCCTTGTTGAAAAATACAGCTTCAGAAAGACTTTGTATATTTTCAAATAGAAATTTTCACTCCTATGACAACATTAGAACATTGTGTTAATGGAAAGTTATCTTCCTGCTTCCTCATATTATCAGGGATTTTTGGTCTTCTACTGAGTCAGTGTGTGACCAAGTGTATGCCGTAAGTTTTCCAAAACAGGGATGAAATTTTAGGATTTTATTGCAATAGTTGCTGCCCATTAATAATACATCTCTCATGAATAGGAAGTTCACCCTGTTGCAACACAATAGGGAACTTAAGTAGAGCTTTTTCAGTATAGATGCATATTCTCCTTAATTTACCCCTTAATGATAAAAGCTTTGGGTGTCTTGGTGCAGTACTTCATTTTTGTTACAACTGCAGTAGAATCAAAATGAAATAAAACTTGACGTTCAGTGGTATGATGAGTTCTTGATCACTTTTCCCATTGAAATTCTTTAACACCATGATACAGTGTTCAAGTTCCAGGTCCTACCCTGCTTAAGCATCAGGTGAACAGAAAGGAGCACTAAAAAAACTATTCATAGAAATGTTAAACCTCCTCTTTTTGCCTTACAAACATCAAGAAAATATTTGAGGGCTTTGTGTGCAGAGAGCAGATGTTCGGTATTTCTGGGATTTCTCACTTGGGAAGCTTCAGGAGTGCTATATATATACTTGTATTTGTGTTGTGGAAGTGCTCCCATGCATGAAGTCAAAACTCACCATTGGGAAAGGTGTTATTCTCATCTACGCTGCAGCCAGCTAAAGCTGCTTGCAAATTATCCAAACCTGAGCAACCATTCAGGTAAAGAAGAAAATGAGCTATGAATTACATCACAGAATCTGCAAGAAATAGTAGTACTTTACTTTTAAACACAGTAGAATAGTGCTTTTGTGCATGCTGGGGGTTGTCCTCACCTCCATCAACTGATGTAAAGAGGTGCACCCTGTCATTCTGCTGTACACTGTGTAGCGTCCCAAGAAATACTCTGTTATCAATGCCTCTCATTAGTAGCAGGCAAAATTACAGATCCTGAGGTAGCACAGTCAAGGCTGCCAGGAGTGAGTGTGCCTGAGCCGGGAACAGAAATCGGGTCATGTGCTGCTCCTCATATAATACCAGTTCTCACCATGCAGAGGGTTTGGTCTAGCAAACAGACTGAGAGAAAGTTGCCATAGTGCATCCCTGTCCACTTGGTTGGTATTTCTACATGTCAGTAAGTTCTCTGATGCAGATAAATATCCCCTAATACTTAGTATGACAGGTGTACTTGCTATGGCATGTGTACTTAGAAATATGGGCAATGTTTGGGTTTTGTTTTTTTTTTTCCTATCTAGGAACTGTGTGTGATTTAGGAAAAGGGAAGGGAAATGTGGTTTAAGTCACCATTTGGTCCCTTCAACAGTTATTTGTATCCTGTTTGAGTTGTGGAAAAGTGGCTGTTTCCTTGGCAGTTTTCACAAAGACTACAACAGTTTCAGTGAAAGGCTGTCTATAAAGTTCTTATTTCTACAGGGTTTTAGACTTTCATGTTAAGAGTAGTTTTGCATACTTACCTCAAGAGGCCTATAATCTGTAACAATAATACTTAGCACTTTCCAGCTTCAAAGTGCCTTACAAATGATAATTCCACAACACCCCAATGATACAATGAGTGTTTTATTTGCCCAAGGCAATGAAGGACGTTGATGTCAGTGCTGGGATTAAAGTAAAAAAGAGAAGGGATGTTTGGAGAGGAATGTTTTCAGGAAAACTTCACAACTGTTCCTTATTTCATGCAAACTCCTCTTTTTCCTTTGCTTTTTCCAAAATACTCATTTTAAAACTAAAATGCTGAGGTCATCAGAGTAAATAAAACGAAGAGAAGATCTCAAGTTTGGATTTGTTCACGGGCTTCTCACCTTCAACAGCTCATTGCATACAGAGATTGATTCTCTTCGGTCTGACCTCAGTATCAGTCTTAAACAACCAGATCAAGGTAAATGTGTGTTTTAGGAAGGGGAGAGTGCGTGAAACAGTTTAGTGTACTGAAAACAATGTAATATTGCATGCTCTTTAAGTCAGGGTGTAAGAGCAGGAAGGAAATGTAATTCAATTATCAGCATCCTGAATTTTCAGTTTTTGCGTGTATCTGAAGAGGGCAGCAAAGAGCTTCAGTTTAAAACCTCTGCAGCAGGTAACCTGCAGTGTCTGGTTTGGCTTTGATAATAGCTTTAAAATAACATCATGAAAGTATTTTCAGAGTGTTCCACAGTTTTCTGACTCCGAGTATAATGACAGTTTTTTTGGGAGTAGCTTTAAGTTATGAGACAGAATGGTCAGAATTAACAACTTGACCACAGGCAAAGGGATGTTAGCAAATCAAGACAAAGTCTCATAATCACAACCTAAGCTTGGTTTATCAGTCTTAGTGCCTCCAGGTAATTTAGGATATTAGAAACAGGATTTTTATTAAACCTCTGGAAACCTATTCATCGTCAAATCCATTGCCCTGAAAGAGCAGGCTGGATGCGTACTCCAGACAGACTTAGCAGACATTAAACTGAAATTCACTGCTTTCATTGCTCTTCAGAAGGAGAGCACACATTACAAGAGGCTGATACACTGCTGGTAGAGGTAAGGAGTCTTTTTCAAAGCGAAGGAAGGAAGATGGGCTATGGAATATTTGGAGGGCAAATCCATAAACATCCCTACATTGAGGAAAGAGGAGAAAGAAGGTGGGTACCAGTCTACCTTCCAGGGGATTCATCAGAGCTGACTACTTCGGAGCAGTGGTCCAAGAACAGTAGTCCATTACTCTGGCATCCAGACTCTTACAACATCTGAAGTTTCTGTTCACTATTCCTAGCTGCCTGGCGAAAGTCTGGGAATTTTGCCATTAATTTCACTAAGACTAGTGTTTGAGATTAGCAGAAGTGTCCTTACTGAATTTCCTGTGTTCCCCAGTGCTCATCTACAGCACTGTTGCAAAGTGTCATGTTCACAGCCAGCTCTGATTACCAGCTTGTACATTTTGTGATGTGTAACTACGCCTGTCAGCCTGAAAAAACTGCAGGTTTATGCCAGTTAGATTTTTCTCAAATTCTGGGACGTAGAAAGGCCTTTATTTTGACTGTAGTGTGCCACTTGTACTTTGATTCTTTAGTATAGATGGAACAGGCTAACTGCTGGCCCTGACCTCATACATTGACTAGAACTGATTTCCATAACATCCTTCGTGAAAGCAGGAATTCATATGCTCTTCTCAGTGGAAATTCACTGAGAAGGGGAATCAGTGGGGTGTTATCTATGCGTATAAATATCTGGAGGGGAGGTAAGAAGACTGAGTCAGACTCTGCTCAGTGACAGGGCAAGCGGCAATTTTGGAAACTCATTCATACATAAGAAACAACTATTTTTGTTTAAACTGTTGGGGTGGATGGACACTTGACATGGGTAGCTCAGAGAGCTTGTGGAATCGCCATTCTTGGACATACCCAAAAGCTGGATGTGACTGAAAGCAACCTGCTCTAGATGACCGTGCTTTGAGCAGAGGGGTTGGATGGGAGGTCCCTGCCAACCTCAACCATTCTGTGATTCCCACCCAGATCTTCTTATCAGAACCCGCTTGAAGATAATCAAGAGATATGCCAATCCAGTAAAAGCTGCATGAAATGTTTATTTAAATATAAACACTTGATTTAAATTTGATTATTTTCCATAATGGTCTCAACAAATTAATACAGTATTGATGAAAACATAGTATGGTATCTGTTTGAAAGATGAACTCCTTATCCTTCAGTCTGATTTGCTTACAGAAGATTTTTTTTTTCCCTAATGTCTGCAATACTGAATAAATTCCCTTTAAATATGCCATTTGATAATCTTCCATCATAAAGTTTTTGGACTTCAAATGTCATTTCAAAGTCCTGAGCACAAATAAAATGTGAATCATGGCAGAAATCTGTCAAAGATGTAAAGAAAATGGGCATGCTTTTTCTTACGCTCTGTTTTATAAATGTTGTGACATTTCAACTAAGAAATAAAATACAGCTTTTGCCAAACTGTGGAAAAACAATGACTAAATTTTTTGGAGTCCTAACTGGACATTCCTGAAAATCAACACACAAAGTTGTATCATGGCTGTTACAGCCTCAGTGCTTTGTGTGGGAGCTTTCCTAGTCATGTAACAATACCAAAAATAATTAAAAAAATGAAATAATTAAAGAAACCCCCAACCCTGAAGCTGTGTTGAACATTCAGAGTGTCTGTCAGGGAGGAACAAAACCATTTCAGAAACACCATGCTGTTTGGCTTGCGTCAGAGAAAACTTTCAAGTGCTCTCTTTAGTAATCTCACATTAACCATCCTTAGATGTTGGGTCTATCATTTGCTAATAATCTCTAGCATGTTACTTTCTTACTCTTGGCAGCAGCTTTTTGAGTAATCAAAGACTGTTTTCATGTTCTGTCTCTTCATTAGTCTTTTTTTTTTTTTTTTTAATCCTAAACTATCCTGATTGATTATTGGTTTGGGGTTCCCCCCATCCTTCTGTTCATTCGTACTGCTGACATGTGGACTCTGTCCAGTGGTTAACATCTCTCTTGATGTATGGACATACCTAAGTCATACTTTCTGTCAGACCGCAAAGAGACTGCTACAACCGTTTAGAGTTGCAGTTTTGAAGTAGATGCAGATTTTTCAAAACAGTGCTTTACTAAGGGCTGCTCCCTGTCTGAGGCTTCTTAAATCTGAAGCTTTCCAAGTCTTCAAGCTGGAAATCTGAGCCTGGCCCTTGAGGTGCACCTGTGTATTTGGTAGGGAGGAAAAGCTATTGTTTTGAGTCCCTAAGGAGTTAATGTATTGTATCAGATACTGACTAATGCTGATCACAGCAGCCCAGTTGTGTCAATTAACCTGGGTTGAATGGACTGAAAGGAGATAGGTCTGATGCTCTCCTAGTAGGATGTTTGCCATTTCTACAACGGCCTGAGATGGTTGACATACTTGACTAGTGAATGGTGGAACCATTGAAATCTAGAGGTCCTTTCGTACTATCATGCCAGTTGT
Source organism: Eurypyga helias (assembly GCF_000690775.1). Lineage (NCBI taxonomy): Eukaryota > Metazoa > Chordata > Aves > Eurypygiformes > Eurypygidae > Eurypyga > Eurypyga helias. Next base: position 1,751 of record NW_010240415.1, on the reverse strand, counting down.
TTCTCATCCTTAGGAAAATATAAATCTAACTCTGTTCCTCATTACAGTTAATTTTCCTGCTTGGAGTCCCCTGTCTCCATCCTCTGTGATCATCTGGAGTAGCAGCATAGTTTTTTTCTCTGTAAAGTACATTTACAATTTGCCAAGATTTAATTATGCACTTCAGGGTACTGACAGTTACTCCCAGCTTGGTGCCCTTCTGAAAATTTACTCTGTTCTGTTACCCAGGTCTTTGCTGCTTCTGACAATTGCTGGTTTTGGGTAAGGAAGAGGAGTAGTGTTGAATGAAGAATATACAGTTGTCCATGATTTTCTATGTATGGAAAGCGTATAGTGATGGAAACCATCTGCTGTCTGTGTCGTTGTCTTTTCTTCATCCATTTTTCTTTCTTAAACATCTGAATAGTATCACTGTGAGCCTCTTATTTACATTAAAATCTATTACTGGAATAGGAAATTTCTAATCTGAAAGATGGTGGGTAGGTCCACCATTATATGATATGGAAGTTTCTACATGTGTTGCCTTGATCTGTAGACTCACTGAAGTGCCTATATTGTTGTTCCATGAGAGGAGGAGAGAAGGCAGGAGAGAAGTGCCAATGACTAACCCTCTGGGCTGCCTGCAATAGTGTGTCAGGCTTCTAAAGGGGAAGGGTGTAAAAGAGGGGTCGAATCTGCTGCCTCCCTGGAAAGCCAGGTCAGCCTGATCTCATTAGCTCCAGTCCAGAGATCAAAGAGTGAAGAAACTACTTGATAGTAGAGAGAGAGAGAGAAGGAGGTGGAAAATAATAAACTTAAAAAGGAAACTTACTTTAAACACCAGCCTGGGAGCAAAATTCAAACTATGACTGATGTTGGCAATTTGAAGACAGAAGACAAGTTAAGAAATTGATTGGGTTAGGTTTGCTAGTAGCAATGGTTTTGTTTGTGTTGAAAGTGATGTTTAAGTTTTAGCTATTCACAGTTCCTGTGTTTGTTTTAGTTTGTTTGGAAATAGCTCAATTTTAATGAATTAGAACACCTGAAATATGCCTAAAGGAAATCATTAGAGTGAAACACAGTATTAAGAAAACCAACCTAAACCTTCCTGTGTGCTGCTTCTTACCATGGAGAATAAAAATGAATTGAAGATAAAAGGGTCCCAGAAGAAGGTAACTTGGAGGCCTTAGAGAAAGGGAACTTTGTATGCTCTGTATTTTGAATGAATGCTATTTTTCATGGGCCCTCTGGACTCTGTCAAAAAATTGCTTAGACCCTTGTGATGAGCAAGAGGAAAAGGATATGACCAAGAAACATCTAAGGAACTATAGGGGAACAGGCATTAATGAAATAAGCATTGTTTCAATCTCAGATCAAACCTGGGTGTTGGTTGGTTTGCTGGATTGATCGATTTTTTTTGTTTGTTTTTTAACTGTCTTGTTTAATACTGCATGAAGTACCATTAAATCTCCCTCTAGGCCTTAGGAGTCCCACTTTGTAGGTGATGATCTCAGACATTGGTAGGTAGTGAAGGATTGGTGAAAATGAGTATTGTAGGAAAATTCAGAGGAGAGAATATGCCCTGAGGGCACAACAGGAAAAACCTAGTCCCTTTCTAAGTTCAGTACCTAGAAATTTGGAGCCAGCTGTTTTCTTGGCCTTCAAGTACATCTCTAGTATCACTGGTTTGCCAGCACTGTATTCTGGATGGTTCTGCCGGTAGGTGTTTCCTGCAATGTTTTAATTATGTTGGTTTTTTTTTTTTTCTCCTT
>NW_010240414.1:0-87421 GCF_000690775.1 Eurypyga helias | reverse complement strand
GGGAGGCTGCTGCGCCCGCTCATGCTCGCCCCGATCACAAATCCCGCCTCGGCCGCGCCGGGCGGCTCTTTAACTAGCCCCGCCCCCTCGGGGGAATCTGCCCAGTCAGAATGCGGCCTCACCGCCAGCAGGCCAATGACAGGGCGCTCCCGCTCTCGAACGGACCAATCGCCAGGGGAGACGCTACACAAATTCGAAAGAAATCCAGCCTTTCTCCTGTTAGGCGAGTGGGTTCCGTTTGGGTTGTCACGTGGGCAGCGGGGGACGGGACTCCTTCCGTTTCCGGGTGAGAAGAGGGGCGCGGGGTCGCCATGGCGAGCAATGCCGCCAGCCTCAACGCCGTGCGGGAGACGATGGACGGTGGGTGATGGAGGCGGGGGGAACCCCGGGTCGGCCTCAGGCCTTTCCGGGCAAGTCCTGCCCTCGCTCCTCTCCGCGGGGAGCGGGGCCTCGAGCCGCCTCCCAGTTAGCACAGGGGCCTCCCCTGTGATCCCGGTTTGCAGTTGCTTAAGGGTTTAGCGCTTGGCAATTTCTCCTTATTTCACGTTATGCATGTTTGGAACGGCTCAGTGACCATACAGTGCTGGTGTCTTCGCACACCCTGTTGTTTTTCTTAGCTGATAAGTGTTTAATTTGGGACGACGTTATTTGTTAATGCTTACGAATACATGCGTTTGCTATCCTCTCTCATAACTTGAAATGGTTAATGCAAGTTAGTGTTACTTGGCCCTGTGCATCTTGGATTTAAACTGGGGGGAAGGAAGTGCGTGGAAGGGAGAGGAAGGATCGACCCTGTGGCACTATAAGTAGCAGCCCCTGACTGGATCTGTACCTCTGTATCTTATTCCTGTGAACGGCTTGGGTCAGGAACCTAATTAAAAAAACCAGACAAAAACCTTTTGAGAAGGGCAGACAGTGTTACAGGACTAGAGTAGCTTCTGACACAAAATATGGGTGCTCCCAGTGGGATTGGCAGAGTGAGAGAAGTGTCGCTAGGACTAGTGGGAAATATTTCTGAGACTGGTAAGCAATGAGAAACGTGAGCAGGTTGAGTAAAGATCAGGAGTTTGCTTTCTCTTCCAGCCTGAGCGTGAGGAATCAAAGCTGGCAGGTTCTGGAGGTGTTCTGTAGCATTGTGTAGTGTGAGACTCTGGAAATCTATGGAATGGCTATGCCAAAAGCTCATACAGATTTCGGGCAGAGTGGGAAGTTGCTGAGAAATCTCCTGAGGACTCTTAAATATGAAGCCTTTCTTTGGAAACGGCCTAATGAGGGACTAGAGGCTCTGCTCTAGGGGGGGGATATTACTTTGAGTTTGCAATTTTCTCACTATCTTCCCTTGTTTTGTAGTTATGGCTATTGTTACATAAGGATTCCTTAGCAAAGACTTTCATGAGCGAACTGGTGTAAAGATTAGTGTTTCAGCCCCTCTGACCTGGGGCTGGAGGCAAGGGAGGGCTACCAGGATTATTATGGCTGTTCTGATGCTTCAATAAGATAAGACCATTCTGTTCAGCTGGAGAGAGATTTGCTTGGGAACAACAGTGAATCTAAGTTCTAGTAACTGTACTTGACACCTACCCTCTCCACTTCTGCAGGAATGTTGGAGGTGGGAGCGATGATAGGCAGGTTTGAAGACAAAGTAAGGCTTTGGAGAGCCGCCATGGAAAGCGTACTAACCTTCTGAATTACAAGCTCAGGCTTCCTGTATAACAGTGTGTATATTTTATTTAGGATAGACATTCATAATTTAGTCTCTTCCTGAGGTCAGGTGTCAGATTTTACATTAGCTTAAAAATACGCTTGATCTTTAAAGATTTTTCTTAAATAGTGCCTTAGGAATACCTTCATGTTTGAACTTTTACTGCACTCGATAAATAAATTTGGGCTTTTTACTTTTCAAAATAACATTAATCTTTTGAAATTTCCATCTTAAAAATATTTATTTAAAGTGCTTTGGCGAAGTAACTGAAAATGTAAAGCACTATGATAGCTGTGTCTATGTAATTAGAATTTTTTGATGAGGACCCATCATAATGAGTAGAAAAATACTTGTAGGATGATTTTTTTTTTGCCTTTCTTTAAAATAGAACACGAAATCTGTGTGGAGTCTTAACTTACTGCATATGAAATAGGCACCTCATGGGAGTAAATGGGTTGGTATTAAAAAAAAGTGTTCTTTTTATATCTTTACTAGTTTAGAAAAGTAAAATGCTTAATCTAGAATGTCAGATATAAATATTTAGCAGCTGTTTTCTGCAGAATTGTTAAGAGCTATGCGTTTTTTTATGGAGAAACAGCTACATCACTCTGCCGAAGATGCTCTCTTAACACTATTTTCTAGTAGAAACTAGTGACCACATCTCTTGCTGACACAGGAAATTGGAATTTATCTTTAATTAGACTTACTGCTCTGCCTTCAAATACATTTTATGATAAACTTTAAATGGTTAAAGAAAGTAAGAATTGTTTACTTCTGGCAAGTCATCAGTCTCTCTCAGTTCTGTAACTCCTAAAGTTCGATGGCATTGTATTGAAAACGCATCAATTTGTTGTTGCTTTCTGTGGCCCTGAAGATGCTTTGGGGGTTTAGAAGGGTTTGCTTTCAAGCCAGCGGGAACAGAAAGCCTTGTAGAGAAGACAGTTCCCCTTAGGGTTTGTAGCTAGGGCTTTGTTCTGAGAGACTGCTTTCAAGGCTTAAACTTGTCCATATTCTTAATCCAACCTACTTGTGTGGGCTTCGTGTGTATTATCACTCTTAAAGGTTGTTTTTAATAGCATCTACCGGTTCCTGTGGGTTCAGTGGAATTGGCTGGATGCATTAGACCTTTAATGTCTTGGTCTGGGTGAATGTGACTCTGAGGGTGTGCTGCAGTATGCCTTTGGTATTCTGTCAAGTGCACAGTGGTCACTTGCCATGCTGGTTTTACATGGTAAGAAAGACCTACTTCAATTTCCACTAGTTTGGGGGAGGTTTGATGACAGAAACACTGAATACCATCTGTTCAAAGTCAACCTGTATTGCTGGAAGTTTATCCTCAGCATGGAGGTTACTGTTGCAAACCTAAATAAAATTTGAGTGAGTTGTTCTCTTACATATATAACAAACTGTTTATGGTAATCAAATAAAAGGGGCCTTCCAGGGAAGTTTTGGAAAGGGAGTTTGTTTCTGCAGCTGACTGGAATCTCCTTCCACAAAAGGTTTCATACCGGCATCTGGCACTGCGCTTGATTCAGATCACTAAAAAATCCAATAGCATTCCTTATCCTTAAACCAGTGTTAATGTTAGACCTAAAGCGATGTGTAGTTATGGGAGGAGGTGGCTAAAAAACAACTGACGCTCCTTGTAAAAGCTTTTAAGGATGTGCTTCCAGTCCATTTTATTAGGATTTTGTCAGTATCTGGAATTCAAAAACGTGGATTATTCTTACAGCCTGCCTTTTACATAATTGGCAAATGTGTTAATTACTGATTTTTTTTCACTTTTTTATTTTTCAGCACCCGTTATACAGTATTAAGTCTGCTAAACCAGAAAAGCATGGTATTTATGTTAGAAGCTGTGGCTTCCAGTTTATGCTGGAAATCTGAACATGAATCATGTTGAGGTTTGAGAGCTTTCTACAACTACCCAGCTTCAGAGTCTCTACTGTAGAAATGAAATGTTGAATAACATTTTTCAATCATTGAAATTTCATAGTCTGTAGGGACTAAAGTGCTTTTTTTTTTCTGTTGCAGTTCTGTTTGAGATTTCAAGAATATTAAACACGGGCTTGGATATGGAGACATTGTCTATTTGTGTGCGGCTTTGTGAACAGGGGATAAATCCAGAAGCGTTATCATCTGTTATTAAAGAACTGCGTAAGGCTACAGAAGCTCTAAAGGTAATGATTTTACTTAAAAAGGTTATAAATTTGGTTTTAAGAGTCAGATGTATGTTCAGCCTGCTATACTTCAATTTACAGATTGTACTTTAAGATACAACTCATCTTTAAATCAAGGCAATGAACTGTTTTGTAGAAAAGGCAATGAATAAAAGTGAATGGAACATGAAGCAAGAAATGGTACAAATAAGTTCTTTTCGGAAATAATTAGGTTAACTCTTTTGGAGGGGAAAAAACATCCAAAACCCACAGACTTGTATTCTGGGCATTTGTAGCCACCATTTGCCCCATTACCTGTGTAATATCACAAATAGACTGCTACTTTCTTCTTCAACCCATATCGCCTCATTTCTACCGCCTCAAGCCTGTTAATATGCAGCAGTACTAGTGAACAGGTCCATGCAGCTTGCTAGTGTAATCTTCACCTGTTGCTTTTACCACATCAACCTGTGCTTTGAATCTCTGTGAGACGCACAAGAGGGGATTTAATGATCTGTGTGTTTATAGGGCATTTCATAATTTAGTATTTAACTGCTTAGCTAGTAGAGAGGGCAGCTATGGTTTAAAAAAAATACTCACTTGGCTTTTAAGGGATTTTCGTTCCTTCCTGTCTACCTAAACATCATGATTTCTTTTCCCCTGATCTTACATTTGTTTATTTTTGGGGAGGTAGAGGGGAAATCTGTGTCTGGCCCGCCTGTCTCTGTCCTGGAAGACTGTACTCCAATTTCTGAAAATTCCTTTCAGATTTTTGGCTAAATGGATGCTAGTCAGGACTAACTTTCTCTACCTATGCTCATGCATATTTTAGTTCTGTGTATATGCTTAGATGCATACATATGTTTAACTGTGTATATAAGTAACTGAGGGCTGGTTTACTACTTCCTTTGCTTTTACTGGTTTATCATTCCCATTGATAGCCTTTGCCTGTTTGTCCCATAACTGGCTTAAAATCTACCAATGTCAGTCTCCAACAACTTGACCTTGTTGGCTGGGTTGAGTTATTCAGTAATAAAAATACTTACTGATGACCTTGATCAAATAACAAGCAGTGTGATTTATGCAATTATGATTAGTGTCATTCTTCTAAGTGTTTGTCAGTAATTTATCTGTATGAGTAGGAGTAATTGTTACTGTAAATTTTATGAAGAAGTAAATACCAAACAAAAAAACTCATGCATTTGAGCATTTCTGGAAAGCATTAGGGTAAAATGTGGAGGGTACAAGCTGCTGAGATACTGGTTATATAAATTAACACAAACAATAATGGCTGCATTAATAAAGGCAGTTGACAGCATTATTTTACAAAAAAAAGGAAGGACGTCAACCGGCTGGAGCAAATCCTGAGGAGGCCATGAAGATGCTCAGAGGGCTGGAGCACCTCTGCTATGGGGACAGGCTGAGAGAGTTGGGCTTGTTCAGCCTGGAGAAGAGAAGGCTCCGGGGAGACCCTATTGCAGCCTTCCAGTACCTGAAGGGGCTACAAGGAAGCTGGGGGGGACTTTTTACAAGGTCCTGTAGTGACAGGACAAGGGGTAACGGGTTTAAATTGAAAGTGGGGAGGTTTAGATTAGATATCAGGAAGAAATTCTTCATGGAGAGGGTGCTGAGGCACTGGAACAGGTTGCCCAGAGAAGCTGTGGATGCCCCATCCCTGGAAGTGTTGAAGGCCAGGCTGGATGAGGCTTTGAGCAACCTGGTCTAGTGGAAGGTGTCCCTGCCCATGGCAGAGGGGTTGGAACTAGATGATCTTTTAGGTCCCTTCCAACCCAAACCATTCTGTGATTCTGTTAATTACAGAACAACACCACATCTTTCAATTTTTAGAAGTAGCTTATTTTTAGACTTCTGAGTTCTCTAGGTAATTTAAAATATGCAAAAATAAAAGATTAAATTTAATCTACATGGTGTCTAGTCTTGATGACTTGCAGTAAATTATTTTTCTGTTTCTAGGCCGCTGAAAATATGACAGGCTGACATGGGAGAAGATTTCTGCGTGAGAATGCCAAATTCAAGTTAACAGAGGATTTGAAGGTTGCCACTATTCAGGAAAGAAGTGAAATAAGTGTATGTGAAGGTTTCAGTCTATTTCTGCAGTCTCCTTGAAAAGGATGATGTATAGAATAGCTTTGAAATTTTTTTTTTTAAATAAGTTCACCAATCACCTCATTATTAGGTATTTTTACAAACTGTTTGTGAACATAGTGCAATTGCTCTTCTTTGGCATTCAGTATTTTTTTTAAACCATCTCAGACACTGCGCACTTGCTGAACTTAGCATTCATTGTTACTCTGTATTGTTATGAGTATAGCTTGTTAATGCATCCTTTAGAAGGGCTAAGATGTCCTGGGTTTTCTCTCTTGCTTCGACGAAAAACTACATGTACAATTTTTGTTTTGCTTTATAGACCAGATAGGACTGAAGCCCATCCTGACTTTATTTTAATAAGAGTAAGGAGAGTGACTTAAGTCTCAATTTGAAAGTATGAAATAAAGCACTTTTGATAACTTAGGTAATGAGTTGTCCGTCTGATTCAGACTGATGGAAAAAGTTTTTAACTTGGGTTACAAAGGAACAGAAGATATGTATGTAAATTTACATTCTAGACTACATGGAATGCTTGACGGAGATCAGGTACTTCATTTGTTACATTTGTTCTGACTACCAGACCTGAAAATGTTAAGGCTATGTTGTTACTTGCGAGTCAAAGCATATATGAGAAGATTTGGATTTGGTTGGTAGGAGTTAATGAGTCTTAAAAATTCATTTGGTGTAGGAATGTCTTCTCATGCAGCAGTAGGAATCTTCACTGATGCCAAAACAAGTGTTTATAGTCTATACAGTAAACTGTTTATTGTGTTATTTGCCAGTAAATGTCCTTGCATTCAGGAATTCTGCTTCATAAGAGAATGGTTTCTTATGTATCCTTCATCTGCTGCTGTTTAAGCTGCTTCAATTTTTTGTTAGCATGGCTTCAAGGTGTAGTGTTAACAGGTCCTAGAGTAACCTCCAGGGTTAATAGGGTGGAGCACATTTGGAAATGAACCTGAAATCCTAGTGAAGCCAAAGTTTATATTTGTGCTGAGGAAAAAGAAGTTCTTTCTACTGTAAAAGTTTGCATTATATGCACTCTAGGTCATGGCTCTATAAAAAGGGATCAAGGAGGCTAAATGCTTCTTACTGCTGGCAGAGAGGTTAGAAAAATATTTATATTACACTGAACCACCATTATTTCCAGTTAGCCTGGCCAAAAAATCCTTCCAGGAGGATGCTGTGAACTTCTGGATAACTAAGCTGGGGGACTTTCAAGTGGCATCACTCATATGTACACTTAAAATCCTTTTTAAATTGATGTTGTAACTTCAGATTTATAACTTTTGAATACTGGGTGTAGTGTTTTCTGAAAACATTAAGGTAACCTTAGTATGAAAAGATAATCAACAGTGAATTTATCCTAGTAAACCTGAAAAGTCAGTAAAGCACCATGAAAAAAACATGCCAGATCAACACAAATTAGCAATTAGCTTGTCTACTCAACTTTATCTAGACTTGGCTCTAAATGTCAAAATGAGAAAAGACTGGGGAGTATTCTTCCTGTTTTCAGGAGCCACATCTAAATCTGTGAGTTCCCACTTGTGAAACTTACTCTGAAAATTTTGTGTGAACTATTGCAAATGTCCCCCAAATAATTATGAGATCCTGTTAAAGTGCATGTTTCAGCTGGTGCTTTTTCTGTTCCTCCATTGCCAGATCTGTGGGCAATACAAGAATTGTAATGACATTCCCTTAAATGTCACCCTCTTGATTACTTCGTATTTATGTTTTTCCAGGGGTTTTTCTAACTTACTAGCTTGATTTCAGTTTTGGTTCTATGTCCTTGAAATGCTTAAAACCAGCTTGCAAATGCCATACAAGAATGATTTATATAGAATTCTTCATCTGTCCAGTACCTTGCACATACCGTTTTACAATCAATAAACTTACTGGTTTCGTGTGGTTAGACATTTGCTGTTAGGCCATTTGTCATGCAGAATTATAGAAGCAGTGTGTGGCTTTGACATTCAAAACCCTAATTTGATGGATATAAAACTAAAAATGCATCATTTTTATTATTACATAGAACTAAATGGTAACATTGGTTACACTTAATAGTTCATATTTACAACATCAAATATGCTAAGTATTCAGCCTTATTTGGGCTGAAAGCAGGGAAAATGTTTCTTAAAATTGGCAGATCTGTGGTTACCTAGAAAGTTTATATACTTTTCCTTAGCATATTTGGCAATGCTGCTTTCGAAATACTGGGGCACAACAGATGTGCTTAGGAATTGGTATAGCAGAACTTCTGATCGCTTTTGATTTGGAGTGCCAACCAGAACTAATAAAATCCCTCTAGTAGGAAGTTTCATATTGGAAATGTTTTTGTGCTGTATAATAAGTCTATCACTTCATTAGAATCCCCACTATGTTGACATGAACACTTGGACTTAGCACTGATGGCCAAGAAGCCTTGACTGCATTTGTAACACACACCACCTTCTACTAAGTTTAACTGTAAGAAGCCCAGCAAATAGCACCTTCTGTGCTCCTTTACCTACATGCTCTTGGAACTCATAAAAAGACAAACATGAGTAGCTATGTAGGTCCTGACCCAAGTATTTTCTAACACAGTAGCCTCTTTTGTAGTCTATAGCAGATGCCTGAGGAAGGGTAAGAAGAACGCAAGTACATTTGGGTTTTTTTTCTGTGTTCTCCTACCTTCCAAGTGTCTTCTATTCCAGGCTTTCCTGACCATCATATGGTTTGTCTATTTAGTAATCCCCAATGCTTCTTTTTCCAGTACTTGTCCAGATTCCCCTGAACTATATATGCTTTCTGAGTAACAGCAGCCCTTATCAATGGAGATCTGTTGCATAAAGAATTGCCACTTCTTGTTTATTTTGAACCTGATTTTTACTAACTTAATGTTCCTTGTACAGGTTGCCCAGAGAAGCTGTGGATGCCCCATCCCTGGAAGTGTTCAAGGCCGGGCTGGATGAGGTTTTGAGCAACCTGGTCTAGTGGAAGGTGTCCCTGCCCATGGCAGGGGGGTTGGAACCGGATGGTCTTTAAGGTCCTTTCCAACCCCAACCATTCTATGATTCTATGATAAACCTTTATCAATCACGCTTGTGCCAGTCATGATTCTGCAGATGTATAACATATTCACATTTAAATTTCCTCTTTTCTAAACCGAAATGTGTTAGTTAACATATTCCTTGGTGACTAAAGGCATAGAATAGCTTCTGTATTTATTAATCCTTTAAAGCCTTTCTGGATCTCATTATTTTATGAGGAGGGAGCCAAAACTGCATACAGTATTAGCCATGTAGTTAAGTACTGGCCTGTTTGTTCACTTTCTTGTTCTTTATTTCTTTCCTGGTACTTGACTTGGTTTTTTAATTTGGATGAGCACTGAGCTGTTTTCATGGCATTAGCATAACTGCACGATCTCACCCTGGCGTGGTAGTAATAAGCTTGGAGGCTATTATTTCATATATGAAACTGCAGTTGTTTATCTCTGTGTGTATCATTTTTTTATTTATCTATGCTGAATTGTGTCTGCCATTCTATTTCCTAATCAGTCATACGTGTCTTTCTGCAGTTCTTCACCGTTTGTCAGTAGTCTGGCTACCCTCACTAACTTTATCTTTGGCAAATTTTGTTGCCTTGTCCCTTTTTTGAGGTTTATTATAGATGGATCCATCGCTACACGACCTAGGAAAGACTGCAGAGTGCCACTGGTGACCTATGGCAGGAACTGACTGTTCATTCCCATTTCTTTTCAGTGATTGTGAATAAAATGCAGTCCTGCCTACCACTTAGTTTCTCATTCTTAGACATTTAGTGTCACATACAGTGCAGCTGTGAGAGCTTAAACATTCATGAATCCAGTCTTACAGAGAACATGGTATTCTAGATAACTTTCAGCATCTATGACATTTGTAACTACATAATTGCATTTTAGAAATAAAGTAAGAAAAAATAACTTTACAGAAGATAGTAGAGTGCTAGAACAAAAAGATAAACATGTGATCCTGAAGAATCTGTGTTAACTTTAGGCAGTTACGTTAACCAGAAAGTCTGTTAATGAGGAAAAATAAAAAGCTGGATAATTATTAGGTCAAAGCACTTGAACTAAGAGAACTTGTATCCATGAAAAGTGTATGTGTGTTTGTCAGCTACTGTTCTTTTCTTTCCCCACCTGCTGGCCTCCAGCAGAGCAAATAGTGATTCAGTCCTAGACTTGCTTTTTGAGTCAATCAACCAGTTCCCTCTGAGAAGAACTTGGGTGCTGTTGTGGGCATGCTTTACTCCAGGGACTGCTTCCAGCAGGCTGCACCAGGTTGGGTCCTTCTGTTCTTCCCCAATGCTTTCACACTCTCCCATCTACTTTTGCATGCCTGTCATTTCATGCTATAGAAACCTTGCAGCCTTCATTATCTGAATATACTTTGAATTAAAAGAAACAATACAAAAAATGATAACCTGAGACTCAGCAGTGACCCGTGACAAAATGCTATCTAGTGTGGCTGTAGACAACCTGCCTTAGAGAGAGCTAATGCTGCGCAGTGGGGCTTTACATTACTGTGCATGATCTGATAGGGCCTTAGGCCTGCCTTTCGTCGTGGAGATTAAAATCTGTGAACCACCAGTATTACATTTAATTGAACTTTGGAAAACAATTCCAAGGAATAAAAGGTGTGCTAAGGGAATTTCAACCTTTAGAAGAGCGAGGGTGATAATAGAATTGAAGACCAGTCACCTAGCATCAGCACTAGCAAATGGTGAACCAGTGAACTTGGGATTTTATCAGCAAAGAATGAAAAGCAAAAAAGATGAACTGAATTCCACCTGAACGTTGTCTGGTGGAGATGTTAGCGGGATGATTTTTTTTATTGTTTGAGTTTACATGCGAGATGTTGATGTAGTGTACTTCAATTTATGCAGGACAACTTTCACTTAAGCCGTTGGCATCGTTGAGTAAAAACGCAAATGTACTGTGTTACTGCCCATTTTTCTGTCTTGTTACCTTGGGAGTGAGATTTGAGAGGGAAAAAAACCCCCAAAACTGAAAATGTAAAAAAGCAAAATCTTCGTTCTTGAAAAATGGTAAATTGTGAAGCATTTTTGAAACACCATAAACAGCTATTTCTCTGTAAGGGTTTTGTGTAAAGTTGTAGGAAGAGTTCCTGTTAGTTACAGAAAGTGGGTTTATCAAGTAGAAATAGTAAAGCATGGTGCTGTCTGATTACTGCTTCCAGGCCCACTGTTTATACTTTGAGAAAGTTGTAGCGACACAAGGATAATTTATGTGAAAGCCATGAACTTGGGACTGGAAAACAGGCATGATGCACACTCCTGAGTTCTGTCAGATCTCAAGTTCTCAAAGAGAACTTGGGAAGATACCTAATGACCGTGGGTATGCCCTTGAACATAGAAGGAAATCTTGTGGCTACATCTTTTTAATTTGTCAGAGGAAGCGTACCAGATCCAGTAGCTGATGTTGGACAAATCGTACCTTAAAAATAAGGCACAACTTCCCAGGAATGAAGGTGAGTAAACTTTGACATGGTGTACTGGGGAAATGGCAAACTGGCTTGTTGTGGTTTAACCCAGCAGACAGCTAAACACCATGCAGCTCAGTCCCAAACAGTGGGATGGGAAAAAGAATTGGAAAAAAAGGTTAAATTCTTGGGCTGAGATAAGGAGAGCTTAATAGGACAGAAAAAGGAAGGGAAAATAATGATGAAAGAATATACAAAACAAGTGCTGCGCAATGCCCCTCGCTGGTGTGGCGGTGGGATGAGCTAAATCCTTGACTTACTGTGAGCACTGCTATGCAACAACTAAGGTGTTATCAACATCATTCTTACCCTAAATCCAGAACACAACACTATACCAGCTACTAGAAGGAAAATGAACTCAATCCCAGCAAGGGCATGGCTACAGCTTGATGTTGTCGAAATGAGATTAGGAATACTTCTACAAGACATGGTTTAAGCCAGTTTCTGGGGAAGAGTTTACAATACCTCTCTGGCAGCTGTCGGGCATGCTGGCTGTAGCAGTTCATTCTGACTGCAGAGTCTATGAAGGGCAGTGTAAAACAGCTCTAAGTAAAAGTAACATGAAGAAAATGAAGAATATTTAGGGTGAATATCAGTGATGTTTCTGTCAGTAAGATAAATGGAAGCCTGGTTTCTGAGACATTTAAATGTTACCTGATAAAAAAACCAAACAACAGAACTATTAATTATCTGAACCTGCCATCTTGAATATATTGAGTCTGAGCATTTTTATGCTTGCTTTATAAATATTCTTATTTTCTCACCTCTAAGTCTTACACGTAAGGAGAGATCAGCTCATTAAAATGGATCTCTGAAAGAGCTCAGTGGTGTGATGACTTGGGTGAGTGGGAGTTTAACGCACAATTGTCATTTTCAGTGAAGGAGATGGAAAATGCAGGAGTGGTGGAGGCCGCACTTGGCCATGCTGTGATTCCCCAAGGGAGCAGCCAGGAGGACCCCTGAGCAGGGAGAAAGAGGAAGGAGGCCACAGAAGGCCTACAAGAAAGCTGGAGACAGACTTTTTACAAGGTTATGTAGTGACAGGACAAGGGGTAACGGGTTTAAATTGAAAGAGGGTAGATTTGGATGAGATATCAGGAAGAAATTCCTTAATTCTTCACAAAGAGAACAGTGAAGCACAGGAACAGGTTGCCCAGAGAAGCTGTGGATGCCCCATCCCTGGAAGTGTTTAAGGCCAGGCTGGATGAGGCTTTGAGCAACCTGGTCTAGTGGAAGCTGTCCCTGCCCATGGCAGCGGGGTTGGAACTAGATCATCTTTAAGGTCCTTTCCAGCCCAAACCAGTCTGATTCTCAGTTTATGGGGCTGGCTAACACTCACTCAGGGGTGCTGAGGGAGCTGGCAGAAGTGCTCACCAAGCTACTTGCAATCATTTTTCAGCAGTCTTGGCCAACCAGGGAAATCCCAGTTGACTGTGGGTTAGCAAATGTGACACCCATCTACAAGAAAGGCCAGAAGGAGGATCAGGGAAACTGCAGGCCAGTCAGTGTGACCTTGGTGCTGGGGAAGATGATGGAGCAGATCATCTTGAGTGCCATTGCACGGCACCTGCAACCAGGTGGTGAGGCCCAGTCGGCGTGGGTTTCTGAAAGGCAGGTCCTGCTCGACTAACCTGATCTCTTTCTCTAACAAGGTGGCCTGATCAGCGGGTGAGGGAAAGGCTGTGGATGTTGTCTACCTAGATTTCAGTAAAGCCTCTGACACTGTTTCCCACAGTGTTTTCCTGAAGAAACTGGATGCTTATGGCCTGGATGGGCATATTTTTCACTGAGTATAAACCTGGCTGGATGGCTAGGCCCAAAGAACCATGGTGAATGGAGTTAAATCCAGTTGGAGGCCGGTCACAAGTGGTGTTTCCCAGGGATCAGTATCTGGGCCAGTTCCGTTTAGTATTTTTATCAATGACCTGGATGAGGGGATCAAGTGCACCCTCAGTAAGTTTGCAGACAACGTCTAGTTGGGTGGGAGTGTTGATCTGCCTGAGGGTAGGAAGGCTCTTCAGAGGGATCTGGACAGGCTGGGACCAACTGTATGAGGTTCAACAAGGCCAAATGCAGGGTCCTGCACTTGGGTCACAACAACCCCCTGCAATACTACAGGCTTAGGGGTGAGTGGCCTGAAAGCTGCCCAGTGGAAAAGGACCTTGGGGTGAATATGGACCAGCAGTGTGCCCAGGTGGCCAAGAAGGCCAACAGCATCCTGGCCTGCATCGGAAACAGTGTGGCTAGCAGGATCAGGGCAGTGACTGTCCCCCTATAATCAGCACTGGTGAGGCTGCTCCTTGAATCCTGTGTTCAGTTCTGGGACCCTTACTACAAAAAAGACATTGAGGTGCTGGAGTGTGTCCAGAGAAGGACAGATTGCTGCCGAAGGGTCTGAACAAGTCCTGTACGAAGCAGCTGAGGGAACTGGGGTTGTTTAGCCTGGAGAAGAGGAGGCTGAGGGGAGACCTTGTTGCTCTCTATAGCTACCTGAAAGGAGGTTGTAGCGATGTGGCTGTTGGTCTCTTCTCCCAAGTGACAAGACAAGAGGAAACAACCACAAGTTTCACCAGGGGAGGTTTAGACTGGATATCAGGAAAAATTTCTTCATCAAAAGGTTTGTCAAGCATTGGAATGGGCTGCTCCAGGAAAGCGTTGAGTCACCGTTCTTGGAGGTATTTAAAAGATGTTTAAAGATGTGTAGATGAGGTGCTTAAGGACATAGTTTAGTGGTGGTATTAGCAGTGTTAGATTAACAGTTGGATTTGATGATCTTAAAGGTCTTTTCAAACCTAAAAGATTCTATGATTCTATGTTTGAAGGTAGTGACAAGTCTTTTGATTTACTGGACAGGAGATGCAGGTAAGAGAGACTAGGGTTAATAGGTGGTCATATTGTCCCACTCCCTATCCACAGGTTCAGTCCCTTTAACAACAGACTTCTTGTAAATCAGGTGGGATCGTTTATTAACGATTCACGGCAATGCTGAAGTTGTGCCAGGGTACTGCACAGGATGGGGACTCCCTGAGGGTGGTGGGGCCCCCAGAGGTCCATCAGGGCAGGGCCTGGCAGCCTGGGCCTGTCCCACCCCCTAAGCCAGGGAGCCATGGCTAGGCCTGGTAAGGGAACTACAGTCAGATATGGGCCTGGGGTGACCATTCTAAAACATTTGGACTGTTCCAGTGTTTTTTTGGCTTTGAAGCTGGCAGTGGTGAGGCCACCAACCCCCTCTGCCATCACTGCCCATTGGTGCAGCTTGTGAGGATGCTACTTGAAGGAGCTGACTAATCAGCTATTGCTCCATCCCACTTCCCTAGGCTCCCAGAAAAGCTCCTCGTGGCATTTCTTCCTGTGTTCTCAGAAAGCTGGTTGGTACACCCCCTGGTTTTGTTCCCAGGCCAGTTTATAGGGGCAGATGATTGTGAACAGGATGAATTATAATTTTGGGAGGGGATGGCTAATCAAGGACAGAGAAATAGTCTGATTACTGTGTCCAGTGAACTTGTGTTGAACTCAGAAGTGTATCATGAGCAGCAGGTGATTTTTTACTATTTTTGATTTACAGCTGTGAAAAACCCAGGATGTTACATTGATATGCACCTTACACATAAAGGTCAAGACTTTATGAGACATAAATGCTGCAAGAACAATGTTAAGGAAAAATATTAATCACTTGCAAATACAATACTCTGGGATGCGCAAGACTTAGGAAGGGATTTAGATGAGAATCATACGCCGGTCTTACACATTTTGAAGTAAAGATACAAAAAATATAACTAGATAAACATTTTCTAGTACATATAAAAAGAAACCTTACTATTGTCTTAGGGAGAATACAAGATATAGTCTGAATTGTGTAGCATATTGTATATACAGAGATACAGGCTGAAGTAAAACCCAGGGTCTTTTCAAATCAAGCACTTTTCCAGTTCAAAAATGAGTGTTTTGTTTGGTTTCACCTCAACAGTGAAGTTAATCTCAGGCATAGGAACCACTCAGCAAGGTACATGCACAGCTATTCCTACGTGCTGTGCTGATTGCACTCACACTGAAGGCAGAAAGCACCTATGGCACATACAGTGACTGATAATCTGGCCTATATTTTTAGCATGGTATGTTGGCCTATGCATTTCACTGTTATGCAAAATATCAGTAATCAAACTGCCAGTCTTTAGTCAATCAGTGGCTGGCTGCCTGCTCTGGTTAGATGACTTTGTACCAGCCACTCCATTTTTAGACATTTTTGGGCCAAATTCAGCATTGTCTTGCACCCTGAGAAGTTTTATTGAAGCTAGCGAAATAGCAGTACAGGACACAAACCAACAGTGGATATGGGCATTGTTCATTTTGACTGTGACACAAAGACATGATTTTATTTAGGTAGATCCTTTAGGCTTCCTGTGGGAAGGCACTCTAGTTAAAATACGTTGTTTTCCTTCATCAAAATATTAAACAAATAACATTAAAATAAAAAAATTAATCTAATTTTACTAAACTTCCAAAGATTTTAATTCAGTATAATGTTACCATAATCTATCATTCCATGTCTTGTTCTCCCATTTCTCTTCTGTGAGCTGGGTTTTCTGCCAACTATATATACCACAATTTTAATATCCCTCTATTTTAATTCTGTCATTAGAGGGGGTCAGGCTTCAATGTTTTCCAATTTTTCATCAATTGTTTCTTCAGTATTTCCCCAAGATAACCAGGCACTATTCAGTAGAGAGTTTTCTTGGGAACTAATTTTTCTCCTGAAAGCAGTTTAGATGATAAAATTGTTTCGATTGATCCTAATATGTACAGAACTGTCAGAGAGACTGGAGTCGCACAATATTCTGCATGGCCAAATCTGCTCTGTGTCCTGTTGTGCAAACTTCTGTCTGTATGTATCCCTAAATTACCTTTAGAGTGCTACAGTGTGCAGTGTAGGTGTGAAACGCACTGGCATATGTATACTAATCTTGTGTGTAGAGATAGCACATACATATAAGGGATATCCTTCGTTCTTCTAAAATACAACTTTTATTTCTATTTTATTATTACTGCCCTGTGCTGTGTCAAATACTGGGTGTCCAAGTCACATTTGGCGTCTGTGTATAGGCTTAGGTTTGGCAAAAAATCTGTGGGAAAAAATCAGGAAAGCACAAAGCTTTGTCCCGTTTAGAACAGATTTGTCTTACTCCATCACTGCTCTGTGATACTCAGTTCAAACAGTCTGATTTGTGTTACAGACCTTTGTATTCACAAAAGTGACTAGTTTGTAGCAATTAAAGTCAGTTGGTTAAGAATTTTATGAGGAGGGTGCCCTTATCCTTCAGGCTTTTCATGCTTCTGTAATTAATTTCTTTTTAAAACTTCCAGTAAAGCAGGGAGATTTAGACTGGATATCAGGAAGAAGTTCTTCCCGGAGAGGGTGGTGAGGCACTGGAACAGGTTGCCCAGAGAAGCTGTGGATGCCCCATCCCTGGAAGTGTTCAAGGCCAGGCTGGATGAGGCTTTGAGCAACCTGGTCTAGTGCAAGGTGTCCCTGCCCATGGCAGGGAGGTTGGAACTAGATGGTCTTTAAGGTCCTTTCCAACCCAAACCATTCTATGATTCTGTGATTTGTAAAACACAAACGAGGAAGATATTTATAAACATTACTGAAAACTGTTGCATATTCCACTAGATGGCAGACAAACATTTGCAACTACTGCTGCAGCTTTATAAAATACCCCTCTTAGTTTTGCATGGATTCTAATAAATAGCATTTTAGGATCAATTTCCAGTTTAATGAAGGATCTGTGCAATTTAACCTTTTGATTTATTTTTGAAAACATTTTAAAACTAGAAGGAAGAATTAAAAAGCATGCTATTGATTGCATGACTTTGGCTCACAAAAGAGAGAACCGAGTTTTAAGTACTCAACATTTTGTATTTTATGCATTTAACTTTTACTCAAATGGCATATACCAGTGGTAAAATAGGCACAACAGAGACAGTTATCAGAAAATCTGTAGTTTTCCTTTCATTCATAATAATAAAATTTATGCAGACTGTCATAGAAACTGCACCAAACGAAGTTCTGCAACCCTCTGTAGTTCATAACCACTTTAGCTTTTACCCTTTTGGTGTTTATGTACTTTCTGGCAGGTAGTCAGCAATCTACAACGTTTAAGACAAGAAGGCACAATGCAGATAACGGTGGCACATAGACTATAGTGTAGGAAGATAGGCCTCCCTGGTAATGATATACCAATGCATGTACCAATACCATAATAGCATCACACTTTAAAGTAAATACCAAATAAATAGCCACATTTATTAGATGTGGTAGATCAGGTAAGATCTAAGACAGCCCCTACCATTTCCAGTAGTGAAAAAGGAAAATAGGGGCAGGATGAATTATCCCACCTGCCTTCTCCCCAGCAGCTCATTTCTGTCCACCAAATAGATTTCTGGATCTGTTACTTGCCTGTGGTCTCCAAAATAGAGGGGAATGGAGAAAGGCTGGGGATTTCCTAAAGTAGGATATTTAAGGGGGTTGGAAAGAAGTGCCATGCCCATCTCCAACCTCTTGCCATAAGTGATAATCTCTTGGGAACAAACTGTATCTCCCAGCATAATCAGATTAGGCTATCAAGGGTTAAATAGTGAAAAGAGAGTTGTCCCCATCCCTGTCCCCATCATCCCTGCAGTTCACTCATTAAATAAACCCTTCCACAAATATTTAATGATATGGTAATTTTATACTTTAGGGTGGTGGTATTTTAGTGGACAAAAAAAAAAACAAACCACAAACCTAGACGATTTCAAGTATCCTTAAGACCATTTTTCTCTGCAGCCAGAGGAGAGAGGCAAGCTCTCAGTGGAAAGGGGCAAATTGGAGCACTGAAGTTTTTCTTGTCTCTGAATTGCTCTCTAAAGGAAACTATTGACTGAAGAGGTAACCCAAGGAGACTAGTATCCTGAGGCTAAGATTAGTCTTTGCAAATATTCCCATTAGATCATCTACTCTGACTTCCTGTATTTCACAAGCCTTTGAATTTCACCCAACAGCCTTTCTATTGAGTTCAATAACTTGTGTTTAGATAAAGCATATCCAAAAAGACATTTATTCTTGAGTTGAAGACATTAAATAGAGATAGTGTATCCACGGCTTCCTTTGTTGGTTTGTTCCATAGTTAATCATCTCCACTATTAAACGTTGTGTGTCTTATTCTTGTTTTAATTTATCTGGCTTGAGCTCAGTACACAGCTGCTTGTTATGCTTTTTCCTTCTTAACTAAAGAACCCTTTAGTCTGTGGGATTTTCTCCTAAGGGAGATATTATAATCAAGTCACCACTCTATCTTCTTTTTTGATAAGCTAAAAGGATTTTCCTTTTTGTAAAGCATTTTTCTTCTTCCCTCCAATGCTCATTCTGGTCTTCTCTCCAGCCTGTGGGGTTTTTTTGCCTCCCCTTCTGTCTGATAGGAATCTCACCTGTGCTGTGTGTGGAGATAAGATCAACCTACCCTATTCACTGTTTTGCTTCAGTATTGCTACTCGTGGTTCCCTTTGAATTATGCTTCCTCAGAGATCCCTTTAGTCCTTTCTGGAGTTACTGTTTTGCAGAACATGGTCTTTCACTTTTCAAGGATGGCCCAAATTGTTCCCAGTTGTTCAGTTTTTCACATGACTGCATTAAAATGGGTTTCATTTGAATCAGTCCACCCTACTGAACACTTAAACCCCCCTCTTTCTGCCTGTCTTGTCTTCACATTTACCACTCTGCTAGCTTTTGTGTCATCTACAAACCGTATTAGCACCAATTTTCTCACTTAGTTCCAGGTTAGCAATGGCAAAGTATCAGTTCAGCTATTGAACCTTGCAGCACCCTGCTAAAATCAGGGTGGGGACTCCTGCTTTTGTGTGCTCTTACATTATATAATATGCCCACAGCATGTGCTTATGTGTATGTCCTGTCCTTACTTAAATCAAGTCTCAACAACGACTTTGCTTTTGGAAACTGAATTCTGAAAGATTTAGCCATTTCTGAATCCTGTGAAAAGAGCTTTTGCTGAGATTGTTTAGGCCATAAAAAAAAAAAAAAAAAAAAAAGCTGTCAGGGTTTCTAGAGTCAAAACTCCCTCCAACAGTCCAAAAGGATGCAGTTAGAGATAAAGTGGTGACTTGATTATGAACCAAATTAATAACCCCATCTAAGAATGAAGTAAGTTTTATTTAACAAGACCTATTTTCTACAAAACCATATTGACCATCATTAATTACATTCATTCCTTTAATTTTGTATTAATTGAATCCCACATCAGCTTATTAGCTTTTCCATTAATTTTCCCTAGGTTTTTTTGTGATGCTTACTGGCTTTAAGTTACCTGGGTCATCACAGTTGCTCTTTCAAAAGAATGGTACAATATTAGTGCTAATTCAAGATTTATCTTATTTCTCCAGCACTAGACTAAAGATCTTTTGCTTAAGTTTTCCTTCATCCTAACCTTTTCCTTAACTGTACATAACTAGTTCCTTTCTAGTTCCAAGTATGTGTATATTAACATATGATGTAATATTTTAATATTTTTATTTTTTATAATTTTGTATGTTTACTGCTTAATAAACAGCAGGTTTATTAATATGGAAAGTAATCAGAGCACTTCCCTGACCCCAGACATTACCCTGGTTTTGGGGGGTTTTTTACTCGTTAAAATGAGAATTAATACATTCCTAATAATTGTGGGTATCTTTTGTTCTACAAACTTGTAACTGTTGAAAAAATCCTGTTATTAGGGCTGACTGTCTGGGAGTCACCAGATGGCACTGTGGCAAATGTCTTGTTGATTCTTTTGTCTAGAGGAGGCTATATAAAAATAGGCCTTGAAAGATATACTAAATTGTTATTTGTTTATTTTCCCCTTACCATAGCAGAGACCAAATCTATCACAAGCTAAATATTTTCTCACAGGCATTGTAGTAGTCCAAAGGTTTTGCTGATGAACAAGCTAAACATATGGTCAGACTACAAACCTCACAAGAACCAGGGCACCTAAGTGGTGGCCAGGACTGTGACGTTCCACAATTGTCCAGAATGTTTTTGGAAAGTAAGAGACATTCTTGGGAGGGTGAGAAATTTAAGCAGCTCCTACACAGCCTAGCAAAATTTAAAGCATCCTGAACTACAGAACACAGGAAGGAAAACATTGTTATTTGCTGCTCTGATTCAAACATAAAGGTAGGGACATTTATGATGTTTTGTTATCTAAATTAAGAAGATGAAGGGGGAAGGATAAAGTTATTTTAATGTAATGCAGCTTCTGACGAAGTTCTGAAAAAGTTCACAAGCCCATTTCAAATCTGGCACAGAGAAGAGTAGCAAGACAGATGACTGACAAAGTGACAGTAAAAGCATGTGACTGTAATAAAGCTTGTATAGCTCTTACCCTGATTTACTTATCAAACTGCTCATCATTGTAAATTAATATAAAGCATAAAACTTGTAGGTATATTTGGATTACTAGCGCGATTATCCATGCTACTTTGGTGGGGTTTGCGTTGTGTGTTTCCTATAAAATTGTTTTCATGTGTTAGTGAATTAGTCTTAAAGATGTGAATATAGCTCTATATGTTTAGACCCTGTACACTTAAGCCTTATTTATGTATCCATTTGCTACTCAGTACATGAATTATACCTGCTTATGCACATGTGAACTATACTTGCTCAATCTCTATTTTGCAACATACATGTTAGAAGTGTGGAGCTTAGTATTTGACACTTTCTTAGCACCTGGTTAAACACCATTAAACTACTTGACACTGAATGTGCCATAGTATTTTCTCAATTAAAATGCCTGCTGGCATTCGATGGAATAAGGATAATCAGTTTCATGGGGAATGGCCCCATAAAACACCTGTCCAGGTGTAACCTCTCCCAGTGAAGCCAAACAAAATTATATCCATATTTATCAAAATTCATAATCTTTGTATTTTATATGTTATATTCCTGTAATGGTTTAAATTGGACTCACACCATGTCCAGCATGATTCCCGGAGGAAATACTATGTGGTATGTCGCCACTCGGCAAATCATAGAATCACAGAGTGGTTTGGGTTGGAAGGGACCTTAAAGACCATCTAGTTCCAACCCCCCTGCCATGGGCAGGGACACCTTCCACTAGACCAGGTTGCTCAAAGCCTCATCCAGGTCTAGTTCATACAAATCCTTGTTCATACGAAGCACGGGAATGTTAGTATATATCTTTAACATAAGCTTTGGGTTTTAAAGTCATGTCCAGAATAATTGCCCTGTAAGCAGTATAGAGTACCATTTCTCTCACTAGAAGATGGAGGCCTAACCAATCCTGCCAGACTCGTACAAGAGTTTCCTAGAGTGCAAATGTTTAAGATGGAATGTTAAACAAATATTTTAATTGCTTCTGTAAGCTTATTCATAGCCACTTCAAACCCAAGTTCTCTGGCTTACCATGCTCTCAGTATGACTTTACATTTTTAAGTAGGCAGCCATGTTACACACCAGTGATTTTGCTACGCCTCCTTTGGTACATGGTAATCTTTATGCAAAGAGGCAAGAACTGTTAGTAGAACACAGTGTGAACTATATATGAAAAAGAAAAATCCCTCATTATTCATGTCAGGAGCAAAGGTAGAGGGAATAACTCCTCTTGGGGCCACAGCAACTACCTAGGTATTCAGCAGCGTTCAGTGAGCTAACATCTCTCGCAGCCCTGTGCTGTGAGTAGGAGTCACCCTCCCTCTTACTAGGTGCAGGCTTGAGTTTTCTAGCTCTCCTGGATGTATCTCAAATTGCCAGTTTAAATGCACTGATGAATAAGGGCCTTCAGATAAAGTACAAAGGTGTTTCAGATACTATGGAGATAAAAGCCACATGTAAGTACTTCAATGGATTCCTCCTGTTCTTTGTCTGTAGCCGCATTTTATCCTGTATCCCTTGCCAGAGATAATCATAGTCATCTTACTCTTTGTGTTCTTTAGTGGTCATTTACATGCCATCCTCACTACACTTTTTACTCTTTTATGTGCTTGCTGTTGCTGGGTTGAGGATAATATTTTCTCAGGCCACAGCTGAAATGCTAATCCATATAGTGACTTCTGTCACCTCCAAGGTGGATTATTGTAATTCCTTTCTGGTGTCTACCTGATTGTAAAACTTCACAAGTTCTGTTTTACATAAAATGCTGCGGCTGACATGCTTATTCATCTTAAACCAAATTAGCATATCACTCTGGTCTTTTGATCCATGCTATGGCTGCCAGTTAGGGTAGTGCTTCATTCCTACAAGACATTGCATGCATTGATGCATGATGGTGGATCCCCTCCGCAAGTATTAACACGAACAGGGAGTTTAGACAGTCACACACTGCCTTTTTCTTTTGCACACTTTAAATTGCCTTTTTCTTTGCTTTACATCAATGTGCTAACACTTCTAATAGCCATTTTTAAGAATAATTAACACAGCCCTAGATACTAGAAATGGGAATGGACTCCTCAGGCATTTTAGTTGAAGTAATGTGTCCTCCAGCTGCAGAAAGTCATGTTGTAAAGTGCTCTTCTCAATGAGGCTTTTACTAGACAATCAGGACTACGCTGTTTCTTGTTTCCACTTTTAGTATAGAATATGAAACTATTTAAGCCTGTGTCTGTATGACTTCTTGTGGAATAGCACAGTAAGGAAAGGAATTCACAAACAACTTTCCCAAGACTCTATCCAGGGTTTGGAAGTCTTTAGCAATATAGGGAATGAAACCCAAATGTCATTTTCCCTGAAACTGAAATATTTCCATGGTGAATAATACCACTGAAGCACAACACTGTTCCTATTTTATATCTACAGGAAAACAATATGAATTTTGCTGATGAGAATACAATTAATAAACTACCATTATCTGAAGTGAACCTATTTAAGAAAGACTGATGATAAGCAATGAATAGTTCAAAGAGTGTTAGTTGTTTCTTTCCCATCTGTGTAGCCCATGAAAGTGTTCATCTTGTTCCTCCTTTAGATTACAATCCTGTCTTGAATATATTTATTTTTCTATTATGATTTACAGAAGAATTCCTGTGTGCTTCCATAGTTTAGGATGGAGACCTGTTTCCCTCACGATAGAACCTGACTTTGCAGATATTTAGCTTGGAGATTTAGCTCGGAGATTCACCTTGTCTAACTCCACATTTGCCATCATGAGGTCTACTACCGAGCTAGTTGCCTTAGGCATGTTTGTTTGTTGGTGGAGAGATGCAGTTTTGGGGCACAGTCTGACTTGTTTTAGACAATAAATCAAATTATATTAATCTGCTAATTATCTAGATTAAATTAGACACAGCCGGTTATTATTGATCAGATGAATTCCATTCTCAGAGACACAACTGCCATTATTCATGTAGTATTTTTGCTGAGTGCAGTGGAACTAGTCATATGTATAAATGTTCACAGGCTGAGGACCTTATACTACAAATATCTGCAAGTTATCTGATTTGGGAAGTGTCAGTAAATCACATGGTAACTAAAAGACATCAGAGGAAATTCTCAATTATTATTATGGTCTGATGGCTGTTCAATGATTTCACCCTACTTACTAGTGAATTACACCTATATTAGGCAAGAAAAAGAATAAAGCCCCACAGCACAGTGTACATATACCTATTCTTAAACACAATAAATAAATACGTTACCTGTGTACATATACTATGCATTTTTTATTCTAGTCTATAGATTGAAAAAAACTGCAGCACAGAGGGATGTAGTAACTTGGTGTACAACCTGGGTCACATTCTCCTTGTCTTACATGAATATGCGCATGAATAATGAGACACATTTTTTGGCCTTCCCTAGTAGCAGAAATAAAAAAGAGAAGAGCTTCTTATTTCTTCCACTATAATGCTGTTCATCTCAGCAAACTTTAGAGACTTGCATGATACTAAAGCCAGCATTTTACTACTTAAGTATAATTGTTTGAAAAAATAAATTTAAATATAACTTGGAACAAATAGTAAATTAGACTTGTTATACAGTAAAATGATTTGGTTAGATTGCCCATGCCCCCATGCCTCATAAGTAGTGAATATGTAATATTTACTTTTTGCAAAAAAAATTAAGCAATTACGGTTTTTAAGCAAGTGCAACATTTCATGTTACTTGGCTATTAAGTTTTCTCATATACGGTGCTATTTAATTATGAAAATAGAGGAAGATAAAAATATTAAGATTTATACGTATAGTAAATCATAGGTTGAAATTCCTTAAATGTCTAACAAACGGGTATCTCTGGAAAGTTATTTTGTGTTTTCTCTTAAATAAGCACACACACATATATGTGGTTAAATATACACCAGATAATTAGAGGTTTTTGTACTGTTGCATAAGACTGTGGTACACTGAAGCGTCTAATATTTAGCCTGTTTGCCATAAATATTAAATCTTGATTTATTCATAGAGCTGCAATGAAATACAAACATGTATGCACACATATGTACCAGCAATTATAAAAACTGATATACACAGTGGAATATTCTAATGGGTTGGTCCTCTGTTTATTCTCAATATTCTTTCCCTCAGGCTCCATTTCTGCTACTGTACCATCTCAAGTGGATTTGAATTTGAAAGCGTTCTCTAGTTTTGAATGTTAATGGATGTCATTGCACTATGGCTCTACAAGAAGGAAGAA
The DNA here is from genome assembly GCF_000690775.1 of Eurypyga helias. Classification (NCBI taxonomy): domain Eukaryota; kingdom Metazoa; phylum Chordata; class Aves; order Eurypygiformes; family Eurypygidae; genus Eurypyga; species Eurypyga helias. The sequence continues at coordinate 62,256 of NW_010240414.1, read as the reverse complement.
TATTACTATCAAGTAAAAACACTGCAAGTTTTGAAGAAGACGTTTGTTAAGTCACAGCTCTGATAAAAATAAGGATGCTTTCATTTTTGCACATGAAAACAAATTAATCTTGCTGTATAAATATAGGAAATGTATTTATTTATGCAGAAAGCATACTCAAGCTTGTTTAAATGTGCAAAGTAATGGGATGAAATTATTATTGATAAGAAATGATAATTCGTATTATATTAACACCCTGAACAAGGTCAGGACCTATTCTGAGTTCTATATAGAGTGAAAGAAAATCATTCCAGTGTTTCTTAAAATTTGACTTAGGCTGGTAATGAATATTAAAAAAATGGATACCTAGCCAATAATCCATCCTCACTGAAGATTCAGCTAAACCTTGTAACAGAAATTGCTTTTTGGTTCAGCCTATTTATTTTAAAACTAGGACTCTCTTATTTGGGATTTTAGAAGAAAGCCATTTTTTATGGAGATTGCAGTGTAATAAATGAAATGGTAGCAGTATTTGTTTACATAAGATTTGGTAGAAGGAAGATATCTGTGTTCGTACCAAAAATATCAGCAAGTTGTATGCTATCCTGTAAATCATGCTGTACACATTAAAAACTCTCACGTATCCAAATGACATTTGCCTTAAATAGCTATTTTCAGAAACCAGCCACTCTGGGAGGATAGCACATAGGTCATTAATTTGATTTTTGCTTTGTTTTCTTTCAGTCAGTCTTTCCATATTAGCACTGTTGTTTTCTTTTCTTTTTTTTAATTGATATTAAAAGGTAATGTTAGTTACTAACCACCTTGCAATTCAAGAGTTTGGAGCCTGCATATTTTAGCCCTTACTTCTATGAACTCTTTTTATTCCCCCAAACAAGCCTACTGGTGTCTATGAAATTATGAACGCTGGTACTTCTCACTTTAGAAAGGATGTAAGAATCGTGCCTTTGGACCTCGCCAATATGAAAACTAAGCTGTAAGGGAAATTGGTGTAACTCAGATTTTCGGGAAGTTTTTCAAGAGCACGGCAGGGAAAAACTAGTAAGATTTAGTGTGGTGCTTACTGAGATGAGAGAAGTAACGGCAATATGAGAACCTCATACCCACCTTGGGATTCACATGTAGTGAATTAATGCATAAAATGTTTTGTTCTGATTATTTGCTAGCAGAAGGCTGGGCAGCCAATGGTTCAGTTATTCAATATATTAAATAAGAAGTTACGTAAGTATGGTTTTCCAGCTCTCTCTCTCTCTCCCCTTGATCTTTGAAGTGTGTCACTCTTTCATTTTGCCATTCAACAGCCTGACATGCAAAAGCTTTGTTCAGACAGTTTAATTTAATCACTGCCACTGGTTCAACAAGATGATAAAATCCCCTGTGCTGTACAACATCCAACATCCAGCTCACTGTTATCTGATACTGTTTGAAGCTCCTCTCATGAATGTATGCTGATAACACAAGAACTCCAAACATGTCATAAACAATATATTAATACCCTTTACTGAATTCCATTAGAATAAGAACGAGATGAAGTTTAGGCCGTCCAAGCAGGCCAATGTAATAAAATGTAATTTGGACTAATCTTCCCAAAGAATGCCTCGTGTTTGAAGCTGACAGTCTCCCATCACAAGCAGAAGTAATTGCTTGTTGAATACACTGGGAACTCCTTTGAATTCTGGCCTTTGTACTTTGTGCACCTTCCAGGTGTCTCCTGCAGCAGACAATCTACCCTTTTGTTTCAGCAGAGAGATGGCAGGACTGCAAATAATAAAATAGGCAGTGTTTGTTTTAGTGAATGGTGGAGGGCCGGATGGAATTTCTAGGAGCTTAAGACTAGAAGTGGGGCTGTTTAAGGAAAAAACAAAGGGAAGGACTTAATAGGTAACATGAAATCAAGTAATCTATTTCTTTAAATTGAATCAGGAAGAGGTGGGAAGGTATTTCAGCCAATACATACCTACAGATATCAGAAAGCACATAGGTTGATCTGTCTCTGGAACAGAGCTTTTCACAATGGAGGAACAACACTGAAAACTTGTTTAGCCAGAGAATTTAACTGGTTTAAACTGCACTTTTCAGGGTGTATGATACGTTAAATTGATATGGTTTGCATGTAAAACATTCTTCTTTGCTTTTGTTAATTAAAAAGAATTTCTTAGATTGTTTTGGAAGCAGTAAACTAGACCATGACAGCACTATACATTTGTTATGAATTTGTTTATTTGCAGCAATTGCTACTTTTTATTTAAAAATTGCCAGGCATTGACTGCTGTAGAAAACCTAGAAAGGCAGGCACTTTTCTTAGAAATTAAATGTTTAAAGAAAAAACCCAACTCAAACCAAAAAAAAAAAAAGAAAGAGGAGCCTGTGTTTAGAAGAAGAAGTAGCTTTGCTTTGTTTTGCTTGTTTTCTGTTTAGTACTGCTTGGTCATTTCTAAATCTCAGGAACTGTGGGATAAGGACAGCCCAAATACAACATCACAGGAAACTGGGTGTCTGGACCGTAGTCTGCAAAAAGGTAGGAAGTTCATCCCTAGATCAGATCCGTGAACATTTCCTACTGAACTCAAATTTGCTTTACACTCTGGTCCAGTAAATGTTTTTTTAGTCCTTTTTCTCTAAAAAAATCAGAATGGCATCATCCTGGTTATGTATGGAGACTGTTTGTCCCCTGTTCAAGAAACCTTTAAATCCAGATGAGGAGGAGGGTGTTCCCACTGTGTGAAACTGAACTTTTCATCTCAGTGTGGATTTTTCCCTATTACAAATCAGATTGCTGCCACAGGAATTCCACCTTTTAGCCCAACTACAGAATTTTGGTTCTGCTGCTCGCAGCACTCTCTCGCAGCTGGTGAATGCTGTTCCAAATCCGCCTCTGCTCTGATAAGATAGGTTGGTTACATTTCCCTGTTCAGACTTTATTTTTTGACCATTTGCTGAGCTCTTAGCTCTGTTACGTGAACACCAAATGTCAACTGAGACCACTGAAATTGCTCTTGTGAAAATACTTGACGTAACCAACAAAAAAAGGTATCTCAACACTGTGAAACCCTACTTCCTCCTAGCAGTTTGTACATGTGGAGTAAATTAACTTATTTTTCTCTCTCCCTCTCCCATAACTGAGGAGATGCAATATTGTCTTTGGCAGAAGAACAGTTTCAAGGTTGTTCTGTCTGTCTCAGCAAATACGTGTACTTTTTAGCACTATCGTGACAGCACTTTCACTGTTGCCTACTCTCTTTCCAAGAAGTTGCAGAATACAGCTACTCGAGAAAGGGCAATAGCTGCGATCTTAATTTGCAGGAATTTGAAATGAATACAGCTGGCATTGCACGCATATGAACTCTGATTATGACAAAATTGTTTTCTGTAATATCTCAGCTTCTTTAAGGCTAGAATCTGCAATCACACATGCTTAACTTAAAAATCTGTGAAATCAGCTGTGCCTCACTGGAGCTACTTGTATGTTGGGAAGAATCAAGTGCTTGGGGGAAGCAAGTGTAAAGTGCTTGCTGGATTAAGACCTTCAGCACTGCTTTTTGGGTATTTGTGATATGCACAACATACATCAACTGCCATTAAAATATATTTCAGGAAAGAATCCTAGAGATTGATTGTTTCTTCAAAAATTACTCCAAAAATCAATCAGAACTGTTTTAGAAATATGCCTACTATGCACCAAGATCTAGTTTTTTTTTTTTAACAAAATTTATCAATCCATTAAAGAGGAGACAAGTAAACAAAAATGAATTGTCATTTGTGTTATTTTATTAGTGTCACATGAGATTACCGCATATTATTGACTTTAGGAATATTTTACCCAAGGAGACTTGTTTTAACATGCACAAATCAGGATCAATACTGGATATGCGTTAATTTTCATAAAAAGCTGCAAGGCTTACAAATCCCATGTTTATACTTCTAGTTCTATAAAAAAATTATCATTGTGACCAAATGAGGACCTAGCTAAGACTTAATTATTAAAAAATGGATTATTATTTGCATTGTTGCTTACTTTCCCAGGTGTATTACTTACTGACCAAATGTAATTTATGTGCTCACCCGGTTATAGAGTGAAGTTAGATTGCCTGCGCAATTTTTGCTGACTTTGCTGCTTTAGCTTGCTTTATCAATTCCTTTTTCCCCCCCTTTTTTCATTAGAGATCACATATAGTTTAAGAGCTGTAATCTGAAACCTTACAGCTCTAGTGGATACTTAAAAGACTCATTGATACACTTTGAAACCTAGTCAATTGAACAGCATTAGCAACAGCAGCAGCTAGCCATTAGGCTATTAGGATCATTTGCAGAGGCACTAAAATTAAATATAGGGACTCTAGCAATTCCCCAATTATATTGTGTTAGTATAATGGCAGTGAAAAGGATATTATTTTAGTCAGCTCAATGCCACTATTGCAAGAATCAAGATGCTTTCCATTTTGTGGATGTAGATATGTATTGGCCAGGAGACTTTGACATTAATTTAAATCCCTTTGCAGGCAGAAAAGATCAACATCGTGGACAAGATTCAAATCCTACTAGTCAATAGCAGCTTGTCACAGGCCCTATGTTTAATAATATTTTTGCATTTGTGGTTGCTTTTTTTTTCTTTTCCCAGCATTCAAAAGGATACATTTAACATGTAGGTTAAAATACCATCTAGGAAAAGATTAACACCGAGGAGGTGTAGTAAATGGTGGAGTTAAGGGAAGGAAATTCTTTGCCTGTGTTAGTTGGCTCCTACAGCTGTGACCTTTCTGGTTCAGCCTCCTACATGAAGGTTGCTACATGTCTTCACAGATTCCTGGAGAGAGGGCTTCCGTGGAAAAGAGAGAATCTGTTCCAAAATCATAAAAAAGAAGGATAAGAGAAGCTGTTGCATAGGGCGAGGAGTCGGATCTAAACATGTTCCTTCCCTTTTGAGTTGTGTGCGATCCTCTATTGCAGTAGGAGAGAGGGAAGCTATCAGAAGTTCGGTCATTATGCGTTACTTTCATTTCCCAATATACGCCAAAGCCAAGGCGTACTAAGATTGAATGGTGCTAACAGCGACGTAAGAATGGCTGTATCACGCTGAAGCAGACATCCCATCAGCCCAGTTCCAACACAGCCAACAGCAAATGGCTAGAGAAGTATATGCGGTGATACGTGCCCAACACACCTTTCACTGATTCGCAGCTCAGGGGCTTTTGGACATAACAGTGACGATCTTGTACTTGCTAGACATTGATTTTTTTCTTCATTATTTTGTCCATTTGCCTTTTGAACCCACATAACCATTAAGCATCCACAAAATTCTTGTGGTTAAATGTTCTGCAGTTTAACCGTGAATTATGAGAAAAAAAATGTCCTTTGTTTGACACTGCGATCTGCTAATTTCATGTAAAACTCTTTCCATCTTCTATTAAGAAGAACAATGTGGGACTGCTTTATTTCTCCATCCTACTCAGGGTTTATAGACCCTACTGCATATCTTTTCAGTGCTGAGGGATCCTAGTTAATTTAGCTGTTCTTTGCACGGGAACGGTTCTATACCTTCTTCTCTTTCATTCTTCTCTGGTTTTTAGTGCTACAGTACGCTTTTTGACACTGGTTTCAGAACGACATGTACTGTTCAGGATATGCATCCATCAGCATCTAGCAGTGTTTCAGCTTTGTTCTTTCTGTTCTACACTTCATGAGTCCAGAAATTTATCCATTTTTCCTGCTGCACTACTTAGGCTAATAATTTTATTACCTCTGTTTACAGAACCAGATCACAACCTGGTTCTATTAGTAATATCTAACATATATTTATTAGCAATAATAAATTATTAGTAGTATCTAACATATATTTATCTGAGCATGAGACGATGTTTTCATATCTGCAATGTTGAATTTCAGTCATTACTACTATACTAACAGAACTAAGAGAGAGTACTAGTTTAGACTTTGTTTCAGTAAAAAAATAAGAAACATCATAGAAGAGGTGGTCTTAGACCAAGAAATTTCATTCAAATTGAATTCAATGGAAGGAAAAGCTGAAGTGTATCTGTAGCTGGGTATCTTAATTTTTAAAAAGACAAGCTTGAGTAATTTCAAGTAAGATAATGAAGTCAGCTACATGTGGATTTGGGCAGCCAGATTTACAGGAGACAGGATTTCCTTTAGTTCAAAACATAGAAATTGGAGTTTGTGTGCAAAGAACGTGGGGAGACGTGTAGGAAAATATCCCAATATGACAGGAAAGATTAAGATATCTTGAAAAGCATTTTAGCGACAAGCAGAAAATGTAAGTGAGAGGTAAAAGACATTTTCAAGGAAAGAAGCACTGAATGAAAGTGAATTCTGAAAGCATAGGAGCCATATTCCCAGGAGCAAGTACCTATACCTGGGATAGCAGAAAGCTGGACTCATATAATTCCTTCTAGTTCTGTCTTCTTTACTAGTGTTGATATTCCTACTTTAATGCTGTTTCTCTTCTGTACTGCTTTACATCTTTGTGGCACTCTTTCTGTGTTTTTTATTTTCAACACTCATCCAGGTTAGGCACCTTTACTGAATTCTGGCAAGGAGTTAACTTTTTTCTTTCAATCCAAAATAATTTCTTTGCTATCTTGTAGTTCTGCCTCTTTTCATTCTTTCTCCTATCCTTTGTCACTTCCTTAATTCAATACCTTAAGAATACATCCTCTTCTTTTGTCCCACTTCAGTCTCTCTCATGTAGTCCTGTTGGTTACAATTGCTTTCTGCATTATTACTGTAGTTAACAGCTATTTTGATTCCAGTATTTTTGGATCAAAAAATTCCTTGCCTCTTTTGTAAAACACACTTGCCCATAAGATGATACTTTCCAAATGCTACTGTGATTTCTAACCTTCCCTTCCTCAAAATAGTTGAGAAAATATAATTTTCTCACCTGAGTAGTCATCTCTCAAAACAGCATTACAGAAGAAGAAGGAGGCAGCTTTCGGATGGGATTTGTTCTAGCTAAATGAACGGTTTATAGAGAGAATTATGAAAGGCTGTGTTGAAGCAGGGAAGTCCTGTAGAAAGAGCAAGGAGAAAGGGGAGGCCTGAGATAGTGAGATGACCCTCTGAAGGAGACACCTCCCTCGCCAGTACCCCTGCATTTGAGACTGGGCACAGGCTGAGCAGCTGAAAGTGATGAGGTGCAAGAGTCACACCAGGGACTAAACCTAGTCTGTTGCTTTTTAAAGTGAGCTGATATGCAAGTAATGACAATATGCAAGTAACAAAATCTGGATATGCAAAAATTCAGATTTTGACCTTGGTTCTTTCAGCACATTTTTGTCACTTTTTGTGGCACTTTATGAAAAAGGACACTTCTAGTTACTAAAATAATTGGTTGCATTTACAGACGTTTGAGAGCAAAGCATTACTTTTAATTTGTATTTACATTACACTACAGCTTGTCATTAGTTATTATTTTAATCTGTCCTGAGATTGTGAATGGAAATGGTGGGTGGGAAAGGTATAAGGCAAGGTGAAATGCCATTCTGCTGCAGTGTGGATAAGCAGTATGCTTTCTCTTGTTCGAAAATTTACAACAGCTCTGAGTTTTCATGAAGTATGTAATCAACCTGTGGAGCAAGGAAGCAATAGAAATGTCTGGATCAATGTTTCTGAGTTTAGTGAGGGGTTATGGAAAAAGAACATGGAGCTTTTCTGTCAGGAGAGAAATATTGCCCTTGTAGCAGACAGCTTTTCATGGCACTTTACAGCTTTATTTTTCTTTTCTTCTCCTTCACACTGTAAAAATAATATTTCTTCCTACAAACACAACTCAAGCACATTCTCTAGACAAAAGCTAAACGAAAAACCTTAAAAAGCAAAATGAAAATAAAGTTTGGTTGCTAATGTTGATATGCAATGTACAAATTGTTTCTATCCGCCCTTAATGGTCTTGCCAAATCTTCAGAAGCCGCCAATGCAAACCTTGGAATTATGAAATCAGTTTGGAGTACATCAATGTGCTGTGGTAACAGAAGCAGCTTTTTCTTCATCAGCAGCTGAATCACATTGCCCAGAGCATTTGCTGGACACAATGCTCATGAGTTAGATTGCTACTTCACAATCATGCACTATTAACTTTTGTTGTAAATGTGTTTTTGCCACTTGGTAATTGGATTAAAAAAAAGTGGGCAAAGCTTTATTGAGGTTTTTGAACCCTGTGGAGAATAGTGAATTTCCCTTCCACTAACCGATAGTATGGCATACAGTGAAATTGGTTAAGTGTGCATAGCTACAGCTATAATAATTTTGTAATGAGGTATAAAGCAAGCATAAGAATCTACAACTGAAATTTTGATTCCATCATGCTCCAAAGTGAATTTGTATTGAGTCCCAGCCAATCATGCCATCTACTGACAATATTACATTGCACCAACTAGTAAGATAAAGGCACACTACATGGCAAAAACCATCAGGATGTTGGTAATTTCTGCACTTGGATGTGCATACATTTTGTTCTGTTTTGAGATAGTTAACATGATATATATATATATTAATAGAAACCAATAATGTTATTGTTAAAATCTGTTTTCCAGTTATTTTTTACAGAAGACATTGAAAGAGATTTTACGGTACAGTCACGGATAGCAGAAATAGGTGCACACAAAGAAGTGGCATCTTATAAAAAAAAAGAAGAAATATTTCAGTGAAATATTTGTGACATTTTCCTACTCTTGCTTTTTGACTATCTTTATGAAGTGTGGAAAAGGCAATACAGAGGAGTGGCTGCAGTATTGGGTTAAAATGCCAGAAGTACCTGTAGTTTAATCCAGGTTTCCTACTGAGTAACAGCAGCCTGACAAACATGAAAAAATGAAAACTTGGGTGTTATTTGTGTGTTTTCTAAGTCTTACCAAGCAAACAACAGGATTTTGAATGTAATCTTGTAAAAGGTATTGTGTAACAGTGCTTTATCTGAATCAAATTCTCCCTTTTTTATTCTTTTTTGTCAATAGCCTAGTGCATAGCTTATATGAACAAGGGCTATGAGCAGAATATCTATGTATTGTAGTAATAGAAACCATAACAATTTAGTGATGGCCTGTTTTCCAGGTATGCAGCATTACTTAATCAAATGCACTAGTGAAAAGGTATCCCTGTCCTTAAGGAATCAATCTTAATCAATCTTCTGTGTTGTGTGGGATTGTATTGAGAATTAAATACACATTAATGAAGGTAGAACCTAGAATATTCTTTTCTCTCTTCACCTGCAAGCTTTGACTGTATCTACACAAGTGAACTAAACAGGTTTGGGGCCTGGGCTTAGGCGTAGTCCAGGATCACCCATCTTGTTCATTTGTGCAAACAAGTAACCATACCAATTAGCTCTCTATCTCCAGTGATAGCTGGGAGGAGTTCTGCATGATCCAAGGGCTCTTCTCGGTAAGAAGTAGAGACAAGGCTATTTTGTTTGGAGACAAAGGGATTTTAGCTGTATAGATGCAAACAGCATCATGCCTCTTGCCTACAGGGCCAAATAATCGGTCCTATCCTATGTTGCTTACTTTGTTGCAATTTATTTTATTGTTACTTACTTTTATGGGTGCAATCACGGGTGATTTTCTTGACTGCTGTTAGCAGAAGGGGAATAACTGCAAGACACAGCTCTTGCATGGGCACAGTCTGCTGCTGCACTGATCTCTCAACTAGCTGCTGTCAAAGGCCAAGATGCACCATATGTACCAATCTAAAGCTCTACACCTGACCTAGCTGTCCTAGCTGCTTTTGTATCAGTACAGAGAAATAAGCACTTCTAATGGTGTAAGTGGCTTACTTCAGGATGCGATTAGTCACACGTATTTTTTCTGGTTGGTTGTGTAGATACCGTGCTGAGATGCAGCTGTTGAAGAAGGCAGCTGCGAATGTCCAGGTCAAACGAAACCTAGGTTTGGTCACTCTCATGGCTCCCTAGGTCCTTGGGACAATGGGGCTGAACTGCTTTTCAGGCAGAGTGTGCAGAGCTGGATTCAAGGAGGCTAAGACTGCAGTTCCTTCCCCCATCAGCAGTCCCTAATGTGGTGTATGTATCGCAGGTCACTTGGTGTGCTGGGGAACCCCCTCCAACCTGGTCATATCTCCATTTGGCTGGGAGCCTATCGCATAGAGTTGTCCTCTAGCGACAGATCCACCCACAGAAGGACCCATAAAATGTGTGATGCTACTCCTTTGGAGAGTCTAGAAAATCTGCTGAGCTGGGGGAGTGGTCCATGTGTGCATACTTGGTTTTCTTTAGCTGTTAGAAGGTGTAAGAACCTGTTCCTTCACTAGTCCCAACAGCCTGAGCTTCTTTGCCCCTATGTAAATAATGGAATAACTGGTTTTCCATCTCTTTATTTGGACTATGTGTGTATCAGTGCTGGTTCTGTATTCAGTCAATTAAACCACGTGCCCAATTGTTGGGCACACTATTAAATATTAAGAGAAAGGGAAATTAAGTAACACTTCACCCTTCTTAAGAATTTATAAGCCCACCTAACCTTAATGACGAATTTGAGTAGGATGCGATGTGTTAGGCAGATTTAATGCAGCGCAGGATTTACACTTGGCTGCTGCAAAAGCAAGTTAGTGCTAACCAGACGTGGGCAGGGTGGGGCAGATTATGTGAACCCTTCATGGCCAGGAGAAACTCATCTAGAGAGAGAGCTAAGGCAGTTCCAGCCTGATTCTTTTTAATGTCACAGTTCATTTGCAGAACCATAACTGGAATCAAGAATTAAAAAGCCTTGTATAAAAGTCAGTAACATTAAACCTTTAAGACTCATGTTTCATGTGTCATAAAAAGTCTATGAAAGGATTTTATATTCTGTACAGTGTTTTAGCACTTTCAATCATTTTTTTTCCAACATAACTTTTGTGAACACTTTTATAGCCTCTAAATGAAAAACTAAACTATGTGTCATTCAAAAAAAGGTTTTATGGATCACAGAATTTAATATAAGTTCTGCACCATAACAAGGAACTGATAAACCTATATTAGAATTAATTTAAAATGTTGGAAACTGTTTTAGAAGATTGCATATTACACGTTGTGGTAAACAACGCTAGTGAGTAGAAAAATTTTTGTATACATATTCTTTGAGAGTGAGCTGCAATGACTTGCCATAACAGAATTGTTAGTGGTTAAAAAATTATGTTTATGTCATCTATATTAAAATCACAAATTTTCATGTAAATGAAAATGTTTTCCAGAAGTGGAATAGAATCAAGTCTAAAAAAATCATCAAATGTACATGATAATAAAAAACAGGTTGAAAATGTGTCCAAGAATATACAGTATCATATAAGGTCTAATCTTTCTCCAGGGAAAAGGCTGTTACTCCTGAGTATCATTAACATTTATGAATTAAGGCTGCTTTATGAAATGGCAAAATTAAAATTATATTCTTCAGGTGCTAACCCTATATTATACATCTGTTTTACACTAATGGGAGAATCTCCCTCTTTTAATACATGATGACTATATGCTGGTATTAAAGGAAGAAGGTATCATATATATAAAAGTAACAATTTGCACAATTCATCCCCTGTAAAATGCTGCACAGACCAAAACAGTAATTTTCCAAAGACTTCTGCAATGTAGGTAAGTATAACATTCCCAAAATACAGACTGACATCTCATTGATTTTCCCTGTTTCTCACATGGTTTTGGTTCAGGCCTACCTGTTCCTGCTGGAAGAGCGCCAAAGGGGACCTCTCCTCTATGTGCTCTGTTCAGTGGGGCTTGCTCTTCTGGAACTACTTTTCTGCCATTGCCTATGACTGTAACTCCATAGAACCAGTATATACAAGTATATACTGTATATATACAGACCAGTATAATACAAACTGTAAGACCAGTAATACAAACTGTAAGAGTATGAGTGACAACAAAGAAGTGCATAAAATTAAACATCACATTCATTCCTCCTAGCTTTAGCTGTCCAAGACCTAGTCATCTGGGCTTCATTTGCGGTTCATGAGGGAGCAGTTGTTCGTTAGGGCTGAAATTGAGCCTGTTCATTCACCATTCCTGCATGGGGTGTGGAGTTCTGGATGTTCTCAGCGACACACAGTCTATTTGGAGGCCTTTATTTATAAGTGATGGACAGTTTGGTCTTGGCTAACTAGGTCTTACCAAAGAAATGGGAAGTGTGGGAGTCACACTGAGTCTCTGTAATCTAAATGTATATGCTTACGTTGCAGACATCTGGACATGAACAAGGTGTTGAAGCTCACAGTATAGCCGGTTGCCCCGTTCAAGCCTCATGCATATATGTCCAGCTTCGTTTCAGGTGACACCTGAAGTAGCAGTGCAAGGTTCTCTGGGATGCTCCAGAGCGAACCACCAGAAGCTGCCACATGTGCAGTTGGATAGAGCCCCGGGATCTTTCTGGTCACTCTAACTGGAATTTGAACACCTAGTTCTCAAGTAGATACCTACATTGGATGTGGCTAAATTTAAGTGAGTGCATCTGAAGCAAAATCCTACTCAGTCATACCTCATGGCTGTGGGAGGAAGATCAGCCGCACAAGGAGGAGCGTACCAGAAGACCAGGAACAGGTGCCACATTGTTAGCATTGCATGATGGTGATGACAGTACAACAACAAACCATTTATTGACTTAATAAGAAGTTCCCTTTAGTTAAGTGTCAAAACCTTTATTGGTGGTTTTACCTATGATTGGACACATCTTTCTTGTGCTGACATGAGCTGCCCCATTCTTGAGTTTCCTTTTGCTATCTTTGAGAAGGTCAGGGACACTTCCTATTTCTTATTATTTCTATAAAGTACAGTTTGGTGATTTTGCCACTTACATTGCTTGTAACTGGTTCACTGCCTTCACATTTCAAAGACAGGAATGGTAGGCACAAATTGGTCGAGAGAAGAAAGCAGTGAGTGCATGTACTGCTTGTCCTTGGCTTTGCTGCCTACCTGTGCAGACCGTGAAGAAGCAGGAAATTAGCTCACATAATATCTTTGTCAAACTTTGCCAGGGAGCCAAATACTTTTGTGTGCTTGCCCTGTCCTTTTTGATGTTGCCACGTGCCCAAAGAGTCTTGGATCCAGTCATCACAGCACATGAATCCTGGTGTATATTTCGTATTTTTGTCCACCTCTCCTCCGGTTCATATTAATATGCTAAGAACCTAACCGCTTAGTACCTCTTCTATTAAACATTTAAACATGTGCTTAAATTGAAACATATGTCCATGACTTTCCTGTTCAGTAAGGTATTTAAACACATGTTTAACTTTTGGGCCTAAGAGTGTTCTTAAAGGCTATACTGAATTTGTACCTAAATGAACTGTTTTGCAGGTTACAGCTTCTTGTATTGTTTACTCCACATCAATAGCAATAATTTCAATTTGCCATGTGTTTAGCTTCTGCTAGCTAGTTTTAACTCACAGGCATTTCATTAAATGTGAGTTGACTTTAAAAGAAATAGCCTTGTGGCTTTATGAATCTTCTAGGGGATTTAAGCAACAGGCTTCGTTGGCAATGTGTTACTTCCCTCAAAAGTCAACCTTGTAACTCGTATAACTATGCCTAACCTTAGCTATACTTTCAGAATTACTTGTACACACGTCAGCTTCCCTACATGTTTTGACAAATGACACATTTCCTTTGGTGCTTCTTTGTGGGTAACAGCGTGTGAGGATGTGGTAGTGGCAAAATTTATTACGGTTATTTTGTAGTTGATATTAAAGAACATGATGTATTATATCAGGTGTCTGACCTTTAAAGATCTTAGGACCCAATTCATTACAACATAAAATTTACATATTATTCAACATTCTGCAGTCCTTTTATGAAGAAGTCATGATGCATACGTACATGAGATTTAAGGCAGACAACTATCCCCGCACATTGAAGACATAGAGATTGAAGACAATGTGAAATAAAAAATATTGTAGGTTGGAAGAGATTCACATTTTTAACCCATGAAATAGATTATTCTGGCTGCACATTTTTGTACAAAGTCTTAGGAAAAATAAATGGGGCACACGGAGGCAATGCTGTATTGGATATGTGCCGTATTCCTATGTCTTTTGTAAATCCTGGCAAGACCTACCTGTCTCTGTTCCTGCGTTTGATGAAGTTTTCCACCAATGTGATATATGAAGAGTCAGCCTGGGGGGATTTCATCAGTGAGAAATTGATGAGTTTTTCTGTGCATGGTGGTTTGCACATACTCAGCTGGAACCCACTCTGAACACTATACCTGCATTCCTACCTTTTGCACTCTGCTCTATTATTCTGATTTCGGAGATATGAACACGCATTCTTTGCCACAGGAGATAGCAGCAGCTGCAGCCTACCACTTTCTGTAGCTGCTACACCTCAGGTGCCTAGCTGATAGTGTGCACCTGGTTGTTGTGCAGTCAGTTGTGTGTATCTGGAGATGCACCAGGTGTTCAGACCAGCGTAACTGAGCTCCCTTTTATGCTACGTCTGTGCCAGTGCCCTAAGACCTTGTTGTTGGAGAGCACCCTATCATTTTGTACCAGCAAAAGCACAATGGCAACATATGGAGTTGGCTAAGACACTTGGTACAGCATCTGTAAATTGTCCAAGCTGCAAAAATCTGCATAGAGGAGTGGTAATGACAAATAAGCAGTACACATGTACTTGTGTTTGAAGTTGCATAGTTCTTTCATTCCAGACATTCATACATAATCTCTTCTCAAGGTTGTGCTGCTTTCTCTACTGACTTTTCTGACTTTGTTGGCATTTATGGCATCTTGAGACAGCCTTTTCCGAAGCACCAGAATTTATTGACAGATTTCAGTGTCCTGTCAAGATCATATGCTCAGCATAATTTTCATGTGGAGAAGGCTGGATGAAGCACTTTGCTTTTAGTTATCCTAAGGGTCAGACCCCAAGTGTGGAGTAAGATCCAGATGCCTGTATGTAGGTAGGCAGAGTTGCACTCCGGAGCTCTTTAAAACCATCCATTTCTCTCCATTAGTCAGACAGAGAACATAGGCGTTTATGAGAAAACTGATTTACTAGGCATTCCCCCAAAAAAATTGGATTCAAGCTCAGTGATCTGGCCATGTTGTGGACTGTTTTATCTGAGGGTTATTGTTCACATAGTCTCTAGCAAAGAGTTGGACCTGGGCTTTGAATGTGAACTGATTGTCTGTGGATTGAAAATTCCACCCTCTGTTCTGATGCGGAACATGGGTTCCTTTATTGTTATCACAGAATGTGACAATACAGGCAGTAATGTGCATAAGAGATGACAAGGAGGACTGAGACAAGGACATGCCCTGCCTGAGTTAAGCAGGGTTTTACTTGCAAAACCAATGTAGAAAGAATGTGACTAAACTACTTTCAGAAGCTATATAGACTGATATAAGGCTGGGATTATGGTTTAATTTACCTCTGCTTTAGGAGACTATTTTTATTTATGTGCTCCACATTCGACTTTTGCTGTATTTAGTTAAGAGTATGAACCTGGGCACTGGACGTTTATCAGATTTTTCTGAAGGATGCTGTTGTCTATTTATTTTCTTACAGAAAAAGAAAGTTATATTGGGAAGGATTTGTTTTACTGTAAATTAGCTTTCTAAATGCTGAGTGTTTATTCTAACCTAGACTGGAATCTTTCCGTAGTCAGGGGGAAAAGACAGGCACCTACTCTCCCATCCTGTTAGTGATTCAGCCAATCACCCTATTGTCAACAGAGAGGCATGATGACCAGCTCAGGGCCCACTTCTTAGTGGTTCAGGTTTGATGAAATAATCCCATGCATAGTAACCAAGATAAGAGACTGCAAAAAAGGAAAAGAAGGTGTCATGGTTAAGGGAGCTGAATGCAACCATAGGGAATTTTACTCTTATCTGTGCATCTGTCAGGGAATTCCTGTGGGATCCTTGGCAAGTCACTGAACAGGTGGTCAATAATTGTGTGTTTCTTGTGTTATGGGTGTCTGGAGTCTGATTTACAGAAGCAATAAGCATTCACAACTGAAATTGAAGTAAATTGTAATTTTATTGTAGAATGCTACATGCTCATAAATACTTGGTTCTGTTGTTCTTAAACTGAACATCCCAAACTAGTGAATACTTTGGGTCCCACATTCTTTGTGCCATTATTCCCAACTGTAAAATGGGAATAATGACACTCATCTCCCAGAGGTGTTAGGAAAGTGAACTCACTACTGTCTAGGAAATATTTAGGAAAGTTTTACAAAGAAGCCCTTGGGGAAATTAATAACTCTGTATTCAGAGCAGGATTTGAATGGTATGCAGCAAGAACTTGGGCTATACACAGCGAGGAAGCAACAATATTGAATACTTGTTTGTTAACTGAGCATTAGCCTTGACATGAACTGAATGATGCCAGGGGAAAAAAAAAAAAAAAAGAATGTGATGATGCCTATTTAAAGACTTCTTAAAATACAGTCACAGGGGCAAATAAGAATTCTTGGAGGTCACCTTAATTTTGATGTTGCACAGTCTTTGAGTGGCAGACTTTTGTAAAGTTCTTTTACCACATTTTGTTTTATTTCTAAGACAATAAACTGGAAAAAAAAAGTCCCACCCAGAAATGTCATTTTATGTCATATGAACAGCCATCGGTAGTGCTTTCTGGATGTTGGACATCAATCACAAAAACATTAGCCACTTGAGTTAATGGGTAGGAATACTGGATTACTGTGTTTGTCTTGTTAGCTCAGCAGGTTCATCCTCTTCACTGAATACATCAAGAGTTATGTGAGGCATACAAATAAAGATAGTTCCACAATGCGGATGTTGTGGGGGCAACGTGATGGATTTCATACACACTGGCTCTCAGCAGACCTAGGAATGTTGTGTTGCCTTCCGCTCTCTAGGAAGAGTGTACTTCTGGGCACAAACTGTGCATGTCTTCACCCCTAGTCTGGGCTTAATGTTATTCTGTTCCTCCAAGCTGCACTTTTCTATGTAATTGTAACACCTACTCCACATCCAGCTCCCCATTTTCTCAACAAATCATGCTCAGTCTTTTCTCCTCAGCCTTTTCAACAACAGATTGAGTGAATTCCATTTTTCCACCATCTGGCTCCTTGTCCAAACTCTTTTCCCAAACCGCCTGCCCAGCAGTCCTATCTCCAGCTCCACTCGGTCCCCCTCCCAATATCTTTTCACATAGTCCTTATCCTATTTGCCTCCTTGTTTCCTTCCAACAGACTTACACAGGTACAGCTGAAGTGTAGACACCTACATTTAGATAACCTGAATTCCAGTTGCAAGAAAGCCCTTTTCAGTTGCGATGGGGCATGCCTGACATGGATAGAATCTCTCAGGAATTAATCTGACAAATCTTAGTCTCTTATAAGGATTTTTGGCATTGTTTCAAAGATTTGAAATTCACTCAATTTTGAGGTAAACTTACTGGAATTTAATTGCTCTGTAAATGCCCCCAGACATTTCTGCTTGGGATTATGCTTGAAACAGTCCTCCCTCCACCCTGCTGCAAACCTGCTGTACCATGTCCCTGTGGGCTGTGTTTTACAGTTCCAAACAACAGCCTCAGTCTGCAACAGACAATGAGAAGAGCCCCACACTCTTCCCCTGTCCAGCGCAGAAATGGATTTCTGATGTTCTTTAAGAACATCTTTGTCATATGGCAAAAACGATGGGAGAGCTTCCCCAGAGCTCCCCAGAGCCGTTCTTCTGCATGTGGAGGATGTCAATTGAAAGGGAAGGGATGGCACACAGCAAGGGTAAGATGATGCCTGGCACCAAAATTTTCACCCGAAATAATTAGTTTTGTTCTTACAAGCAAAACAGTGTCTTGAGTGGAGAAGTTCTGAGTAGCCTTCTTGACAGTACCGCCATGACACCTAAAAAGTCCTCATATCCTCAAGGAGTCATGCTCATTCAATACTTTTAAATTTATTTCAGATCCACCAATGAAAGATGCAAACTATGTTTTGTACAAATAATCAATATCTTTGTTTAAAAATATGAACACTAACCCTATGAAAATGATCCCAAACAACAGTCGTGCCCTCTATAATTTTGCTGATCTTGTCAACTAGAGCTTTCAGCATACCTTTTTTTCTCAGCTATTATAGTTATTTTTAAGTTTGAGAGAAATAAAATGAGCACATAAACAACAGGGAAATTAAATGAGTGACCACTTAAACACAAGAAAATACAAAATATTATAACAGTTTTTATTGAAATAATATAAACCGATAATAAAACTCACAGTACAAGTTTGCCAGACACCGCACTAGAACATGTAAGTACTATAGAAAAATTTACTGATAATACAAGACATTATTTTCTGTAACCAGGGGAATAAATTGTCACACAGAACCCATTTCAGGTTTTGATGCATTAGCTGTGGTGTGAGGACAGCGTATGAGCAGGCATTTTATAGACGAAATGTCCATTTATGTCCTATTACAGACTCTCATGATCTAAAGAACTTTGCTTTTAAGACCTACGCACAACTTGGCAATTCAGTAACCTTCATCTGAGCCTGCAAGGTGTTTCTCGGCACTACGCTGGTAGCCATGTTGTGAGCACGAAGATTGCTTCAGCCAAGACGCTTTGTGTCCCTAGAAAATGTTGGCCATTATTCTGATTTTACTTCTGTCAGATTAGCGCCAGTGTAACGGTACTATTTCATTGCACTGACTCTGACTGGATAGAAACATAAAGGAAAATATTGCCCGTGAAACCAAGGCAGGAAAAATGAAGGAAACTGCTCTGAAAAATAAATGAAAAAAAAGTTCATTTTCTCAGGAAAGGATTGATGAAATCACATAAATGTGAATGCCTTATTCAGCTGCTGACTACACCTCCCTAGGACAGAGACCTAGAAATATGTGTCCTTATTTCTTGTCATTCTAGCACTCCATCAGCTTGGGATGCTGCATGGATTTTCAAGGATAACCTTTGGTATGGATTCTCCTCATCAAACAGCTACTCATCTGCATGCTGAGAGGATCTCTTTCCTTGACCAAATGATGTTTCTTTGGGGCTGGCCCTGGAATTTGGGTCTTTGTGTTAGTGAAAGTCTCTTGCTGCATGGATCTAACCACATGATCCGGCCTGGATGAATAAGCACAAAACTCACAAAATGACTAAACTTCAGCTTAGTGCTGAACCAGACTACTTGCCAGGAGTTAACAGGTTTAACTTGTGAGTCTTAGAAGGAAACAATTAAATAAATATACAAAGAAGACCCTGCTGTGCAAAATTATCAAAAAAGAGAAAAATCACAAAGTTGTTTCTCAGTAGTGGCAGCTGCTGGGATTTTTAATCATTGTTTTATCACAGCATATTTTAAGGAAAACTTCTTTCACAGCATTACTTTTAAACTCTGTTTGTACAGAGAAAATAGTACTAGCCCTTCTGAGCCACTGGTTCCTTTTTTCTCCACTACTAGGAAAAAACAAAGGCAATTTTTGTGTGTGGGTGTGTGTGCGTGTGTGGAGTGGAGTCCTCAAGAAAAAAAAAAAACCAAAATATTTTAGCCTTAGCAAAAATAAATGTTTAAAATTATCAACAATTACTGTTCCAGCTGATAATTGTAGTAAAGATCTATTTTCCAGAAATGATAGGAGGTACTGTCTTACACAGTACAGGAATATTGGTCCCACAAACTGAGAGAAGACGCTTCAGAGAGGAAACAAAAAAATGAGTAAAATGTAACAGAAACTTGGGAAAAGGAAGTGGAGGAAAGAGAATTGTTCGGGAAGCAATTTTTGATGGAAACCTCTTGGAAGTCTGCTAATAATCAGGTGTAAAGCACACTCCGGCTGCAGGTGCCGGGGTCTGTTAGCAGAAGCGGAGCACACCACAGGAGCCACGGGGAAGATGAAGTTGATCTGGCGGGTCGCAGGCCCTGGACCCGCATCACCGCCGAGGCTGCCCTCTGCTTTGCTGCGTACCAAGCGGCTGTGGCGAGAGGGAGACAGCAAGAGTACGTGGCGGGGGGGAAGGCCCAGCATAGCCTGGCCTGCTAAAAGTTTGAAATCTCTGCTGGCATCAGCTGCCACTGGGAATTCGGTGAGTGTGGAGAGGAGAGCGATGCTCCTAGCTGGTGTGTCAGGTGGAAAGAGGATCAGACTCTTGCAGAGGGCCGGAGCGGCACACGAAGCACCCCGAGCACTTCTTTAGCCCCGGAAGTTCAGCAAAACAGTACAACTTCGTGGGAGTCAAGTACTTTACTGTGTGAGAATATATGAGAGAAAATACAGCTGTAAAAATGGGAGCTGTGGAATAAATGCGAGTAATGCAGGAATTATCTGGTGCGAGATAACTCACCACGGCGTTTCAAACCTGCGTCACAAATCGGCCTTGTCTCGCAGCCGCTCGGTTTCCACGTCCCATTGTCTAATTACAGCAAGTTTGTTTTGACCGAGTACCAGTGATAGATTCACTTATTATTTTCCCTTTTGTTAGAAAGCCTCTGTAACCCTATTGCCGTTCGTAGCTTTCCCTCCCTCCCCCCCTGCCCCGAGCGTTCCCAGCTAAGGGTTCGAGCCTTGATAAAAATAAAACAAAGACGGGGGAAAAAAAAAAAAAAAAAGGAATATTATTTGGGATTGCCGTTGGTGCTGGCAAGTGGTTAAGTGGCTGCTGGGAGGAGAGGAGAGGCGGCCTGCTCGCAGTAGAGGGTGCTGTCTTCTCACGCTAGCACCGGCTGAACCAGAAGGTCACTCAGCCTATTGATAAATCACTGCGCCGTGATTCCTAACTGACAGCTCAAACTAACATCAAGCTGGATGAGAGAGAACAAAAGGCCATCAAGCAGCCATTTTCTTGACACTTTTATTCAATCACCAGCAGATTGCTTACGACAGCAATAGCAGCTGTTTTGTCTTCATCTTTCCACATTTGATAAAAGGTGTCAACTCAAATTTTTGTAAATAATTCACTTACCCCTACTGCACACACCAGCACTGTTCAGCATATGTATTCTGTGTGAGCAGATCACTGAGGCAGGTCAGGGCTCAATGATATCAGCTGAAGGTCATCTGTGATCTAAAAGGAAGCACTGATAAAGCTACAGTCCCTCAAGGTCAAAGATAAGAACTACACTGAGATATTTGTAATGTGGACAAAAGGTTAAACAATAGAGAGAAAAGTATGGCATTGTTTCAGTTAACACACTAATGATTTTTCTATTGTTCCTTAGGAAACACTGTTCCAGCGATTCAGGTGGTTAACCCTTTCTGAGTGTGTTATATATTTAAATGCTGGATGTGAGCAATTAGAGATTATCACTTCCCAAAGTTGGTCATGTTAGCTCACAGCCTTAATACACTGCTGCTAATATGCCTGAACTGTGAAAGGGAGCAACAGCAATTTTTATTGCAGACCCTGGGAAAAAAAATCCCAAACCTGGATAGTGTATCAAACAATAACGGTTAAGAAGATTAATGCATTGAAGTTAAATACAATTTACCTTAAATTTCTGCTTAAAATAAATTTAGGTCCAAACCTGAGGAGAATT
The DNA here is from genome assembly GCF_000690775.1 of Eurypyga helias. NCBI lineage: Eukaryota > Metazoa > Chordata > Aves > Eurypygiformes > Eurypygidae > Eurypyga > Eurypyga helias. The sequence continues at coordinate 40,796 of NW_010240414.1, read as the reverse complement.
AGAGAACGCGCCTAACATCTCCTGTTGTAACAGCTTCATTTACTTTAAGGGCAAAGAGAAACTAATAGAGAGATCTTTGAATTATTGCAATATGACACTCTATCTGATGTTGGCAGTAGCCAAAGCACTAAGATTAAAAATGATACATCCTTCAATACTAGGTTGGGGGTTTTTTTCACCCAGTTATATTACTCAGAAAATAAATCTAGACAACGAATAGTCACTGTTTATCACTATGTGGTTTATACTTTCTAATAGCCAAAGTGTATGTGCATTTGAGATTCTGTCTGTGCTCAAACAGCAGGGAATTTATTGCATATAATTGATGTACATGAAGATCAGAGAACAGTTGCCTTACATTTTCCCGTTCTTTCTGCCTCAGTGCTATGGTAAAAGCAACTTTCCTTATTCCAGTGTACTTGTGACAGAGAAATAAAAAGATCTGAATAAAAGAATGTCTCTTTTATTTTTAGCCAAGCAAGATGGTACAGGAATACTTTCTTACTGAAATCAGGAATCCTGTCCGCATCAATATCATTCCTTACCTACCCAGCTGTATATGAACAGAGACAGTCTTAATTAGAATTAAGCAAATGATTTTCAGTAACCCATTTTATTTGTGGACATTACCTCGTTTCCTTCTTGTGGAATATTTACATTGCAGTTTTTTCAAAGATACTTTTTTCAACTTGCTTAATATTCTTGGTGATTTCAAAGGTCTTAGTGAATCAATTAGGAAAGGTTTTTGGTGAGTGTATACTTAAAAAACAATTTGTGTTTTATGGCACAGAGTAGCCAAGTAGTTGATATGGCGTTATTTCCTTCTGTTGGCTGCTGTGTCCTAGAAACAAAAGGATTGAAAAAAACACTACGATTTTGAATCTGTCATCAAGTATGCAAGATTAAAACTTTAGAAAACTTTCCATTTTTAGTCTTCATGCTATGTTGCTCAAAATGCCATTCTTGCAAGAAAGAAAAAAAAACAAATTAGTGTCTGTATGAAACATTAAAATGTTATGTTCTTTCATCACCAAGCCACAGCTTGTGAATGCACACCGGTAGCAGTGAAGGGTGCTGTTATATTATTTAATTGTCATTGTGAAAAAGCACTAATAAAGATTTATAGGGACACTGATCTTTTGTTTTAAGTTGTATTGTGTTGTGTAAAAGCAATCAATGTGTTCCATTTACCAGTTTTCTAATTCTGCATTTACCAGTCTATGGCTCCTGACATAATAACTGCAGAGAATAATCCATGTACTTTAGATGTTTGCATCCTTAATATTAGCTTAAACCTCTTCTTACTCAAGCATTAACACATGCAAACCTGCATTAGTCTTGCTAACTCATGTTTACTTTTCATGAACATACTAGAAGTATGTGTCTATATGAAATAAATTCATGCTATATATAATTTTGTAAATAGTCACAGAATTGTTTTTTTGACATTTGCTTCTGAAGCCAGAAATCTATTATGAAACTGAAGTCAGTATGAGTGACTATGTCAGAATTATCCTCCTGTCCAAATCAAGTTTCACTGCCCACACTTCATCTCCACCAGTACTTGCCAGTCTCCCTGGAATTCTGCATGCTGTGTGTTCTACAAAACTTCAGAGAAAAAAAAAAAGGGAACAATTTTAAAGGTCTGAGGCTAGTTTCTTAGCTTGTATAAATCAACATAACTTGTTTCAAGGTAAAAGAAGGGAGAGGGTGAATATCTGTTATTGAATCTTTGAATGAAGTACAAGGAGGGAAGACAGAAAAGATAGCATGTAGAGAAATGACACAGGAACACAAGAGTGCTGAAGAGTGAAGGAAAGAAACATGTAGGGACCAGAGGCACCAAAATGGGCATGAAGATGCTATGGAACATAGATCATGGACGCAGGAGAATGAGGCTCTGACCAAAAGGGAGTAGGGCACAGCAGAGGACGTAGTAAGATGGAATCTTCCTTCCTTGTATTGAACTTTAACTCTTCCTTTTTTTCTAAAACTAAAACTATAGGCACTTAAAAAGAATTGCCAGGTATTGTTAATTTATTGCGAGTAATGTGATTTTGGCTGTGACTGTGGGAGCATTTGTGATAATTGATTCTGGATGAAAATGTGTCTTTCTCATCCCATAACTTGCACCCAAGGTTAAGAGTTGCACTAAGCTCCAAGCCAAGAGATTTTTTACTCAATTCCATGTCCTCCATAATTTTATTATTAAATATCTCTCTAGCTACGTATAGCTCACCCATTTACCAAATAAGAAAAATAAGAGCTTGATAATGTCACAGAATTAAATCTATAAACAGAATGTGTCTTTTAGTATAGCAGACCCAAATGCCATTTATTGTACTGCAATGAATACCAAAAGGAATAAACCAAATAATGTGCTCATGCAGCACATGCTGTTTGCATAGTTTTTTGTTAACGGAGTAGTTCATGGTGCCCAGCAAAAAAGCATCATGAGCACTTATAATTTGAAATCCAACAATCCAGGTTTTGTTTGTGCAGAAGATCAGGCTTGCCTATGATGCCTGCAATTCTTAGTCCTCAATTTGCTTCCAAGACAAAACAAAAATGTCTCATATTCATTCCTCTGCCTTTTGAATACTCTTGCAATCTTAAAAGAGAAGTCTGTGTTGTGTCTGTCCAAGACCAGATCTAAAATAGTAAACATTACATATTTTTGGGACTGCTTTCAGGAACAAAGGCTAATTGACACAGAATGGCTGACATCTATACTCTTAAAATCCATACATCCAAAACAGGGTAGCCACACTCAAATTGCTGCCACTTAATCATGGTACTTGGCGCTTGCCTGGTCCGAAATTATGCCTGGGAATGTCTGGGAGAAAGTTGTTTGGCCTGGGTCAAAACCACAGCAGAATCTATTCTAATAGTTCAGCAGTATGAAGAACCAAGATCCAGAGCCTGGGAATATTTCTCATTTCCTGAGAAAACACAGCAGACTGCTGCTCTCCTTCCTAAATCTCCATTCAGTTACAGTGTCTCTTAATATTGAAGATGTAAAATGTTCTATGACTACAGAAATGTTTTGGTGTGCCTGTGTGCCAAAAATACAGAAGTTAATACAAAGTCCTTGCAAAATTGGTCAAACTTTTAACTTGTGATACATACTTAGGAAGTAATCTATGCTAATATTTTTTACAATGCTTGTTTACTACTTAATGAGAAGGGATCCTTTAGGAAGAGATTGAAATATTTTATTGTAAATGTGTCTGGCATTGAGAGCAATGAATGCAGGACATATTACCTTTGTGTCCAGAGGGTGGACAACCTTGCCTGAGTGCTCAATAAAGGTCAAAAATTGAATTAATAAGCTTATCTTTCCAGAAAACAAGCTTCATTCTAGAAGGCATAACATTAGTGCTTACTGGGCTGCCCTAGGGAATCACTAATGATGTACAAAGCTTTCTACCTATAGGTCACTGATTTTAATCCAACCCAGCACAGCAAAGACTTATTTTTCTTATGAATACCTTGTGCCTTATGTGTAAGTTGGGTGGGTTTTCCAGACAGTGAGACTGGAACATATATATAAAATTTTGATCTGAAGCAGGTTTGGTTTGTATAATAGATGCTTTAAAATTTTTCCAAGTGGCTTCTACGTCATACCTATAACTTTTGGATAGCTAATTAATTTTTCAGAAAGTATCTAATTTAAATGTAAAGCTTTCAAGTGATAATGTGTCAGCAACATCTCTGAAGAAATGGTGCCATTAGTTAATTAATCTCATTTTAAAAATATCTTATTTCTAATTAGAACTGGATGTGAGAAGGAAGGTTATAAGTTCAAGTCCCAAATCACAAACTCACCTCCTGTCTTTGGTCTATGCTGTTAGGTTGGGACACTAGTTGTCTCATCTCCAACGTATTTAAAAAATGCCTAGTGGAAAACCCTGTATCAAGAACCCCAGTCACTTAATTTGTAGAAATTTACAACTTAACACAGATGCTAGGTAAGGTGATACTCTGCTGGAAGAAGGCATATTGAGCCTTCTGAATATGAAATATTGAGCCTTCTGAAGCCAACTGAATATGAGCCAGAAGTGTGCCCAGGTGGCCAAAAAGACCAATGGCATCCTGGCCTGCATCAGGAACAGTGTGACCAGCAGGACTAGGGCAGTGATTGTCCCCCTGTACTTGGCACCTCGAATCCTGTGTTCTGTTTTGGGCCGCTCACTACAAGAAAGACACTGAGGTGCTGGAGCGTGTCCAGAGAAAGTCAATGGAGCTGGGGAAGGGTCTGGAGCACAAGTGCTGTGAGGAGCAGCTGAGAAAACTGGGGTTGTTTAGCCTGGAGAAGAGGAGGCTCAGGGGAGACCTTATCGCTCTCTACAGCTACCTGAAAGGAGGTTGCAGAGAGGGGGGGGGTGGTCTCTTCTCCCAGGTGACAAGTGATAGGACAAGAAGAAATAATCTCAGGTTGCACCAGAGGAGGTTTAGGTTGGCTATTAGGAAAAATTTCTTCATTGAAAGGGTTGTCAGACACTGGAACGGGCTGCCCAGGGAAGTGTTGGGCTCACCATCCCTGGAGGTTTTTAAGAGATGTGATGCTTAGGGACACAGTTTAGTGGTAGAATTATCAGGGTTAGGTTAATGGTTGGACTTGATGATCTTAAAGGTCTTTTCCACCCTAGAAGATTCTATGATTCTAATAACAAGTTGGGGATGTGACAATCAGTGGTAGTCTGGGGTGTAGCTTCCTTTAAGCAATGCATTTCAACACCCTAAGGGGAGTGAGGAAGGGAAGTGGCAGAGTACAGATCATGGGCTTAAGGTGACCGGACTTCTGCTTACTCAGTTTAGTGATAGGTGAGTTCTTGTGGGATGCAGCTTTACAGGGCAAAGAAGCTTAGGAAAGCTGCAGGTGTTTAAGGGCACCCAACTTCAAGCTCAAGAATAGTCCATCCTGATTCTCAGGGAAGCCTTTAGAGCTATCAGGTGAATGGCCTGGCTGAACTTGGGACTCATGACTGAATTACAGTGCAAAAAGGCAGTGTAACAGGCTGTGTTAATAAGGACAAGGTGCAAATGAGAAGATAGAAACATTGCGTAGAAACACTGTAGATTTGAACCTGGCAACAGCATCAACAGCAACAAGTAGAGCTTCTACCACCCTGCTGCTGGTGTCTTGGTGAACAATGGGGCTAGACCTGAGTCAGCATTGTGCCCTTGCAGTGATGGAGGCTAACAGCATCCTGGGCTACCAGCAGCAGGAGTATAGACAGCTGATCAAGGGAAATTATGAACTAGACGATCTTTAAGGTCCCTTCCAACCCAAACAATTCTATTATTCTATGATTTTATGATTGTTCTCTGATTTTTCAGCAATCGTTAACCTTCATCTGGAGTGCTGCAGCCAGGTTTGGGCTCTCCAGTGCAGGAAAGACATTGATAAGCAGAGGCGAGTTCAGTGGAGGGACACCAAAACTGTTGGGCCTTGTGAAAAAGAGCCTGATGGATGGGGACTTGTTCAGCTTCGATAAGAGACAGATGTAGGGGCACCTGACAGCTCACCAGTACCTATGGGAAAGTTTTGAAGGGGATGGAGCCAGATCCTTCACAGAGGGATATGGTAGGAAAAGGGCATAAACTGAAGCAGAGTTGGTCCCAGCTAGGTGTGAGGGAAGAAACTGCACTCTGAGGAGAGCCAAATATTTGCACAGGTTTCCCTGAGAAGTCGGGTAGCCTCCACCCTTGGAGTTTTTTGAGACTTGACGAGATAAAGCCCTGAGCAACATGGGCTGACCTCTGGGCTGTCTGTGCTCTGAGCAGGAGGTTGGACCAGAGACATCCTGAGGTCCCTTCATGCTTGGATGGTTCTGTGACAGAGCCAGTAAAGCTGGCATTTCTTGAATTGTCAGTTGTGATAGAGTTCAAAGCTTTGAAGATAGGAGTAAAGCCCACATTCCAGTTTCTTAAGAACGTTAGTAAGTTTTGATGTATTTGACATACAATTTTGTAGTTCTGAGCAACGATCTACCCTGGTAAATGTGGGTTGGACAGTGTACCAAAGTGACAACAGATCACTCTTGGCTCTTAGTCTGAATAACAAATATTTGTCACCAGTTATTATTACCTACTCACATTAGAATAAGGTCCAGCTGGTATGTAGTCCAATAATCTCTGCTGAGACATTTGAAGGCTGAATGGGCAGGATGCAAAAAGAGCAGCCCACTGTCTCCAAACAAGAGTATTTGACGCTTATTATTGAGACAGCGTGGGAAAAATGTGCTCAGCCAGTGCTGGTGATGTACCTGCACTGTGGTTTAATAGAGCACTTCAGTCTTTGGGGCTGTCAATTTCATAAGGACTAAATTTACTTAAAAAAATAACTGACAGATGAATTTAGAGAGCGTTTCGTTGCTCCAGCCCTGGAGTGGGGACCAGAAGGCCTGGGTTGTATTCCCACGTCTGTCACAGACTTCCTGGACCATCATCTTACATCTTTGTTTCTCAGTTTCCCCTTGGGCATAATATGGATAATACTTAGCCACTTTACAGGGCTTAATTCATTAATGTCTGTAAGGTGCCTTGAGATCTGTGTGCACAAGGCACATTAGCACTGCAAAGCATTTAGTATATTATTTTATTATTTAAGACATCTGGGACCATTTTCACTGATGTGCTCTATCCATTTTGCACTGCTTTGGTGTTGCAAAGCAGCCATATCCCTCTTTAACAGGCCAGTGAGGCTGCGTTTATGACTGGCTTAAAATACCAGCCATCCAAAGCATCTGAAGCCTACTATCCAACATGGCTCTTCTTTTTCTATCCATTTCCTAAAATGATGGCTACTGCTATTTTGGGTTTTTCTGGGGTAGGGGAAGGGCTCTGTGGGAATTTTTTCTTGTTTAATGATGGACATTATTCCAGTAGTGGTAGAATAATTTGACAGTGACACACAGGAATTATATTCTAGCAAACATTGCTGCCCTATCTATATAGGCTAGGTAACTTCTAGAAGTTGACTAGCCTGAAACTCTAAAACAGAAGAAAATGTGGCATCTTCTGTCAACTTGGGATTGAAAAACTGGTGGAGGCAGACTGGTAAAAACCCTGGTAAATTCAATGCATCGTTATTCTACATCTTTCTACTTTTTCCTTGACATGTTGATTATTTTCTGCATTGCCTTCATAAATATGGTCACTGAAATTTCTTAAATAAACTACATAGCAGCTGCCATTTCAGTAGAATAGCAATCATGCACCATGGGGATTATTCTCATTATAATAATGAATACTCATTCAACTTTATACGTGTTTATTCACACACACATGTGTCTACACACTTTTATCTGTTCAGTGTGAGATACAAAAGGAGAGACTTAAGTATCAATTAGCCACTCCTAGGTCCTCTGAATGATAAAATTGTCATTCATTTATTTAAAATGACAATAAAAAGGAATGGTTTATCAGGGGTTTTACCCTTTTGTGGGACACATGGAATGGAGCCCAAGTTGCAGCATAATCTTGATATTGATCTCTCAGAAAGGGAGTTAATTTGTCAATGACTGTAATTTGCTAAGCTTTATGAATCCATTCTTCTTCCTTTGGAGGAATATTTCTCTTCCAGATCTGTGATATTATATATTTTTTTTAATGCAGTAAAGATAAAAAATGACATAAATCTCAGAAGTCTTTCATATAGCTAGGAACTAGGATGGGATGGGTAAAAAGAACATGGGATGGGACTGGAAGGCATAATGGCAGTCCACTGTCCATCTCCTTTCTTTTACAGACACTGTGCCATGTAATATTAGTTGTTAACCTACCATATTCCCCTTGGAAATAGTGAAAAGTTTTGCCTTCATTCATTCTATAAGAAGGCAACTCCAAAAGCTTTGTACTCAGAAGGATAGGAGAGATCTTTCAATTTCTCCTCTGAATTAAATCATGTACAGTTTGTGTCCACGTTAGTCTTCTTGTTTTTTTCCCTGGATGAATTCCCAAGGAGTGAAGCTGGCAGGTCTGGGGTGCAAATCCTCTGACAGGGTCGGCAGTGACATGCAGTCAGGAACAGCTTGTGGCTGGGCTGCTGCTGGCAGAAGCCACATGTGGATGTGCGACCACAGCTTTAGTGTCCTTTCTGCTCCCTCCTCCTCACTGCCATGACTATTAGCCTTTCTCTAGACTTTTTTTCCATCTGGGTTCATATTTCCTGAATAAACAGAACTGCATACAGTATTCCAGGTGAAATATGAATTGTGTGTGCCGATATTAGTATTTTCCTATCACTGCTGGGTATATCTGGTGTGCTCTAGGAACTGGCCTTTTGCAGCTAAAACACACATAAGTATTCTGTGATTGACTAACACAGCCTCTTTTTTCTCCTCTGTCATTTCCAATTTACAAGCTCCCAGCTCATAATCCAAATTCTTGTTACTAGTCCTTGGTTATATGACCTTCCATTTTTTTATCGTAATCCATTTCAGCCCATTTCTTGTATTCCAGCACTGAAGGTCACCCAGACCCTCCTGTAGGATATTTCAGTTCTTCTCCAGCCTGGATTTATCTTGTGGCAGGGGCAGAGATGCTGATCCAGATGGGAAATCTGAGCTCCGGTGGTGCCCACGCATACCTGCTCAGAAACGTGCGGCTGGGGCTTTGCTCTGCAGTTCAGAGCAGACGAGAGTGACTACAGCTGCACCTGTTGAACCAAGCCACCACAACATACTACTGGGTTACTATAGAAGGTCATAAAAGTGTTATAGATGCTATAGTCTGGACAGCCAGGTACACAGAATTTACAGAAATCATCTTCACCTTGTGTTTTGACTAATATGTGAATAACTATTCAGTTATTAAAACTGGTGAATAGATGCATAGAAAATGTTCCCCAAAGCCAACACCAAGAAAGACTTTGAAGTGCCATTTGAAGTTATACTGGAAATGTAATTTCTGATAACCATTTAAAATATTAGATTTGTCCTGAACTGGGACAAAGAAGTAGTTATTGATTGACTGACTTACGCAAGTGAATCTCTCCATGCTAATTTTTTAGCTATATTTGAGTATGATCAGATAGGTAAGTATCACTGAATTATTATTGTTACATTTGCTGACCAGATTGCTCCCTTTTGATCTTGTTACAAGATTGTAGATTTAATTTTATATCTCTAGCTTAGAGGGCTGCTTACTACAGTTCTACTTCCTTTTATTTCCAAATGTCCAGGAAATACTGATCTTTAAAAGCACCTACAATTCATAAGTATTGTCATGTCTGTAAAAACTGAGATAAACTTCAACCCTGATAGGTCGGGCTACATTTCTTTCTATTTTCAAGGTAGATATTTGCAAAGAAAAAGTCCGGAAATCTATGTTATTAAAACCTGAAACTAACTATAATATTTTTTCAGACCTTTGAATGAAGATGAAGGGTTTTGATAGCTGTGCATTTTTTATTTATGTTATGAGAAGCAACTACTCTAATTACATTGCACAGCTTCCATAACAAAAAAGGCTGATGAACTGTAGAGTGGTCAAAGGGCAAATGTGACTGACTTTGACCAGTGAGTCAACTCTTGTCTTGATGTAGACTGTCAGTGTGGAAAGAACAGGGATACTTAGCAACCACAATCATTAGACCTAACCTTCAGAGTCACACAGCAACATTGGCTCTCATTCCCTGAAGCCCACATATTACTGGTCTTAGAATGAAGAAATTGTAAATTACTGCTGATCTCATAACACTGTATTTTTGAGAGCTTTCATGATGCATTGTTCAAATAAATGGATGGAACTTTTCATACTAGTCTAATGCAGCACTGCAATTAGAAACACTGTTTTGTGACATGGTATTGATGTTTGGCTGACATGAAGTAACTGTATCCCTTGCTTGAAAGTGGACATTGATAAGGGCAATAAACAGACATCAGACTAGGTGCCTTCCTCCAAGTAATGGTTCCGCAGTTACACAATGTTTGATACAACAGATTTTTGCAAAACAGAAATGGATGAAAGGAGATCAAATGGCAGTATTTGCATGTGTCTGTCTATTATGATAAGATGAACTGCAGTAATGTAATTACATACAGATACATGATGTATTTGGTAACCATACTGAGGTGGTAGTGTTGCTAATGACCAGCATATTGAGGGTCAATATGGAAAGAATGACAATTTCAGGGGCAGAGCTGATCACTGTATACAAATACATGTGGTTTGGTTCATCCTTTTAAGGACTTGCATTCATGGTGCAGTTTTTCACTGAGGTGTGATGATGCTTTCTCTGAACTGCAGCAAAATTTGGGTTAGGTTGTCATCCAAATTAGATTTACAGTGTTTTGTGCAGTTGCCACAGCTGAGCTCGAATATATACGCCCATGTACACACCAGTTGCTGGCTAGAATGCACAAAAAAAAATAAAGCACACACTTGAGGCTGAAGTTTTAAAATGGCTAGATGCACTTGCAGTAATTTTCAGCTTCACTGAAAGCTCTGCAGTTAGCAACTCTTCGCCTCCGCATCTGAGAGGTGGAGATTTTCTTGAACTCCCATTACATAGCCTCCCTACTATATAATCCATATTCAGGGTGATTCTTTTCTCTGAGATTCAGTTCCCCTACTTCACTTTATTCTTGTAGGCATTAAGAGATAAAATTAAAAAAAAAAAAAGAAGAAAAAGCAGGCAGAAGTGTGTAACAGTCTGCAGATATTTAGGACCAGGCTCAGCTGCCCACACATAGGTGTGCATTTACCTGAGATATCCCAGCATTTACCTGAGAATTTGGACTCTAGTAGCTACTCTAGTAGCTGTGCCAGAAAGATCTGGGTTTCCCATAATTTCTGTGTCATTTTTGTCAGGCCCAAGTCAATGTACAACATACCTAGGACACCTCAAAATGTAATGGATGCCTATGAGTGAGCAGCTGAGCCATGCCTATGGTGTCCACAGGGTGTGGTGTCTAGGCTACTGCTGTACTCAAGGACGGTTTATGGTGAGATTAATGCCTAAAGATAAGTTTATGCTGCCATTTTAGATATGGTGAGGAATTTAACCTAATTCCAGTTGCTGCCCCAGGAGGGTACCAGTCTCCCAAAAACTCTGTGTCATATCTACCAGCCCTGTGAGGATGACTCAGATTTATACTGACCACTGAAACAGCCACAGGTGACTTTCTTTAAGCAACTGAATTTCATCTAGCATGTCTGTTTTAGAGTAAGCCAAATAGCTCTCTATAGACTGTACCTGTACTGACTTTAAAGACAGCTCAGACACCTATTACAGGAGTCAATTGTTTGAAGGAGGTGTCTTGTGCTTTTTGAGATACCCTTGTCATGCACACAGGGTTGGCAGAAGTGACATAAGACCCATGGGAGACCTGAGCACCTCTGAAATTGCAGTTGGGAACAAGTTGCCCAGAGAAGCTGTGGATGCCCCATCCCTGGATGTCTTCAAGGCCAGGCTGGATGAGGCTTTGAGCAACCTGGTCTAATGGAAGGTGTCCCTGCCCATGGCAGGGGGCTTGGAACTGGATGGGCTTTAAGGTCCCTTCCAACCCAAACCATTCTATGATTCTTTAATTCTATATGACAGGGTGTCTCAGGTGAATCTTGGTGCCTAACTTGAGTGACTGAATGGTGTTGAACCCTTTTTTCATTCGGTCTACAAAGATCACCATCTTTTTCCTTAATCTTACATTTGTCCTTTTCAAATCCCTGACCCTCGCTGTACACCAGCAACAAGTTGGAATTAAATTTTACAGATAAATTTTACAGATATTTTCACATTTTAGGTCCTAGTTTTAGTGATCTGCACCTGAAACACTGTGATGCACCTAGGAAGGGAAAAATGCAAAACAAAATATCCCCCAAGCCCTTTACAAGATCCGTGAATCTTCAAAAAAGAAAAAAAATATTTTTCCTCAAATTTCTAACCTGCTCAGCAGAGAGAAGTGGAGAAACCTCTTTCTCCTATGATTGTGACACACAATCTTGATAAAGGTGAAGGGTTTTAGGGATGTGATCCAGGGTATTCTTTTCCTCTTTCCACTGAAGAACTCAGGCAAAGTATTCTGCCTTTCTATGTAATAATCTCTTCTTTCATGTGCTGAGGTAAGGAATACGTACTTACTCTTACCAAGTAACTCCACACAAGTAACCAATCTGCAAAGCTATCTGAACAATATCCCTTAATTGGTATCAAAAAGAAGCAAATGGAAAAGATAGAGACATTTAAGACAGTGTATTAAGGACATGTCATTATTTTAGAGCTTCATAACTTAACCATAAAGATTTCCTCCAGGCTGAAACTTGGCATGGAAGTCTGCCATATTTGTAAGTAGGTTATTTAATTTTAGGTTACATTACTAGTAAACTAATGCATTGTGAGCTGTTATATTTATTAACCTGAATTGATTTTTTTCTTTAAAAATGGAAAAAACCTATTCTTTTCCTGAAGAGGAGGAAAGGGAATAGATGAAGCTAGAATTTGCCTTCTCATGTGTCAGCCTAAAGGATGAAACAGGAGGTAAAGACTTATTTCTTTTATATAGAAATAAAGGAAAAAACAGAAAGTATTTGTTTTCATATCTGGTTCTGGGACATTGCAAATGCAGAGTGACCCTTTTAACTTTATATTATTGATAAATGTAGAGTTCTTAGGCAGAATTATCTGCATAAAAAAAGCTCAAATCTTGTTTTCAAATGATGTGGAATGTCAGTATCCACTATTATTTTTTGCAATACCTTTTATCTTGAGGGAAAAAAAAAGTGTTTTTGAGAAAATACCAAAACAAATACGAGGTAACAGGGACTTTTAATGGTATGAAAGCGATCTTTAAATCCTTAAAAATCCCAGTTTTGGATTATTTAGTGGACAATAGTGAAATACAACAACAGATTTCTGAGGAAGAAAAAAACAATACAGAATTAGCTTTTTCTGGGACTTGTGTAGAGTTCTCTAAATATTCGATTCCCTTCCAACATGCAGGCCAACTGCCTCTCCGAAAGATTTGTCTGGTGCTGAAACCTTGCCAGAGTGTAATTTTGGTGAAATTTCTGTCACTGCTCCCTGTCATGAATATTTATTTACTTCCCAATGGAAATCATTGCTCATCTGAAAGGGAGTTAACAGTTCTTAATAGCCCTTTCTGATTTGATTGATGTTTTTGTCACTTCCTCCAGTAAATAGGTTTTCTATTAGCATACCAAATATGCTATCTGTCCTTCTGCTTCTGCAGACACTTAACTGACCACTTACTTAAGATTTAAATATCCCACCTAGGGATTTTCTGTCAGTTCAGGGGTCCTTTTTCCGCATTAGCAGGTGAAGGACTTTTTGCTGTGAGCTTGGCTACCTCTCCTGACCTTACACAGCAACAACATCGGGTCTGTTCAGACTCGCTATTTGGAGGAATTCTCTAAAATCGACAAAACTTTGTCCATACCTTATACTACAGACTTGTGAGGAGGATAATATGAGTAGGCAAACAATGTTCAGGGATGTCTAATCATATATTTATATTTCAATTGTCTAAACATATAATAAGATGATCTTTCATAGGCAGAACAGAGGCTGGAATAGGTTTTTCATGGAAATATACCCCAAAGTCATATATCATTTATATGCCACATGCTAACTTTGAAAAAGAAATGTTCAGAGCTACCAATGTAGCATTGCTGCTAACGAATTCATTATTATCCACTGTTTTCCGTGCTGCAGGCTCCTGGTTCCAAAACAAATGCCTCAATGTTTCTCAAGTGTTTTTATTACTGCAAATAATATAAGTTTTGTGGATCACAGTTGGCATAATGGAATTGCTATTTGGGCCTTTTCCCTGTAAAACTTGTGTTTGTGTGTGGCCCAAATGTATAAGTTGTGGTTTATGTGTTAAGCAGAGGGATCTTCTGGATGCCCTGGAAAAACTGAAGTGAAAGACTTTCCTTTTTTATTTATATGAGTAGTTTGAGAAGGAGGGAGGACTTACATCACCAAGTGGTTTGAAGTGCTGTTGCCTACTAGTTCATGCAATTATTAGTATTATGCTGTAAATCTGCATTCTAGTGAAGATAAAAGAACAGAGGAAAATGATTTATAGAAACATAAAATAGGATGTATGGTTGTTGGAGACACTAATTTTTGGATTGTTCTTATTACTTAATAATTTTCTGCATCAGGAATTCATTTCAGGATGGCCAGAAGTGGCCTGATTCTTCTTTGTGAAGAACATATAGAGCAAGATGGAAGAAAAAAAATCAAATGCCTTTGGGAAGACTCTGGTGGAAATTATGTATCTAAATTCAAGAAAATAAGGCAGATGACCACTGTCTAGTGCTTGAAAGTCCATGTGTACCCAAGCACATGCCAGTAGTCACCTAGGCATCCTTGCTTCATAAAGGCAAAAGGTGCTACCACCTTGCCTGAACTGAAAGCCTGGTTCATAACTGGGGGGTTCATAGATAACCAGAATCCATCTTCATCAAACCCATCACAGTGTAAATCAGTTCTCTGAGCTAGTCTTAATCTAAAGGAATAGCTAGGAGAATATAATGGGTTATTTTATGGGCAATGAAAACCCAATGTTCCAGCACAGAGAGTGTAAGGAGAAAAAAGACTGTAGGTAGTTCCATTTCTTCCCGGAAATGGCAGAAGTGTTTATAATTTTTATCAGGTGTCTGTAAGATGTTGTGATTAATATTATGATGGAAACAAGAATAATGTGATTTTCATGTAACAGGATGATAATTAGCATCAGGCTTGAAAATGATATGCATCCTACTGATATACTTATTGCTGGTATATATACTCTGAGTTAGACCACATCTACTACCTCTCTCTAAGATAATTTCTTGTGGGGAGTTACGGTCTAAGTGGTCCATGGCACTTGGCCTTGGAGCAAAGCATTAGATCCTGACTCAATGATATGTAATGGGATGGATATTGTTTCATTCCTCACTTTTTGACCAATGTTTGGATCAAACACTTTTTGAGTTACTATTATAGATTAGGAATGGGTTTACTGTGGCAAAAGGGGAGATGTAGTTCTTGGCAGCTAGCACAGCTCAATTTCATATTCCCTCTATCTATAGTTGAGTCCAGCACTGCACATGGTCTTGATCAATTAAACAGGGAAATTTCCTTAAGATACACTCTCCCCAGATAGGCCAAGACCTTCAATTTTGTTTTTCTATTAATTCTGCATTTGTTTAAAGCATGTAAGTGCATTACATTTACTATTAATATGGTATTTATTCTGTTAGCCTGGAGATAAACAGCATTACCAAATTGTCTGAGTTAGCCTTGGGCAGTTGAGTATTGCCAGCATCAATGGCTACTGGCAATTTTCATAGTCAGTGTCTTCCTAGACTCACATTGGTCTGAAATTCTGTGTTTGTTAAATAACATTTAACTAGGTTATAGTCTGATACTTTTTGTTCCATTAGGAAAATTAAACCATGTACATCTATCATACCCTTTTAGCAGAAGGAGAAACAAGGTTTGGTAGTTTAGAGACACACCAAATTTTAGTGCAGTATGTTATTATTTGGACAGTATAAACCTAGAAAACACCAAATAGTCCTTCATTGTACCAATGCTACCGCAGCACTGTAATATTGTCTGCATTTTAACTGTTTTCCAGTGGAAAAACTAGCAAGCAGTACTTAGGCTAAAATATAATCCTATCATTTTTGCATAAAATATTGATAAGGAATAAACACTTAGTATCCCTGGTGTGAATTCACTGGACTTCACGAAACCTGAATATATGGATTAAGAAAAGTTAACATAATCCTTTTATGGGAACTAAAATCAATTACATGTCAGCTTTGTAGTATTATAAATGTATTTAGTCAGCATAGAATTTTTCCAGCAGCGCTCGTTGCAGATTGAAATTGACTAACCAGATGTTAAATATTAAATAGAACTAATCAAAGTATGGTTCAAGAGATTTTAAAAACAATGATCAAAGAGAGCTATTTATTACCTGATTTATGTTTCTATTCAAACACTGCTCCTATGATGTTATATCTACCTGAATTTAGTTTGCTGCAAGCTCTTAATTTTTTTCAGTTTAACATGAATGAAAAATATAATTCAATAAAAGTATGTTAATGCCGTACCCTAGCCAGAAAGGCACAAAGCTCAGGGAATTAGAAGTAAAATTTGTGGGAGCCAAGTATATCTTAGGAACAAAATGAACCTTGGGCCTGATCTGAAGATGACCAAATTTAGAGATATTCTTTGTAGTGACTACACAGGGTTTATCTTGTCCCCATGGTGTAAAAAGTGTGTTTTATATTACTTACATTATGAATTTCATGCATAGGTTGAGCAATTTAGTAATAATAGTAAGAATAGCCTCTGACTCTGATGTGCAAGCAGGAGGGGTCCAGTCATTGCAAAAGAAAGTAATTAGTTATTCTTAATTGCAGTTTTCTTAACACAGAATATGTAAGTTTGGGCTCCTAAATCCACAAGAAGTCACACAATTAGCCTTTTTTTCAGGGAGCTGAGCACGTTCTAGTCCTACTGTAGCCAAGAGAAATGCAGGTGAGGGGCTAGCTGCTACCTCCCACCTTGCAAAGCGGAAGGACAGAAGAGCTCTCCACACATTCAAAGAGCAACTTTTAAAATGGATCAAAGGAAATGTTCTTTTACACAATGCATAATTAATATTGGAAACTCATTACTGTAAGAGATGATGGGGGCCAAGAGCCTGGTATTCCTTGCAAGAATATAACTTAAAAGTATAGTTTCATGAAATGACTCTGTGCACAGTTGTGTTTGATAAAATAATTTTACAGTGTCTGTCCCTATCCATTTTATTGTTTAAAGTACATGTCATCAGAGATGACAGAAAAACTTGCTTTCCAGAGGAAATTTTGTAACTCTCCGTTAGTGAGTTTATGTCTTGATTTAACCAGCAGTAGATGCTATCAAGGACAGATGACTCAGATGGAATACTGTGCTGATTGCGTGTGGCTTTTCCTGGGCTGTAATGATGGGCTGCTCCCTGGCTTCCTCACACAGTTGCACACACCGCATCAGGAAAAAATCACAGCGAATATCAAGCAATTATCTGTCATTTCTTGTTCTCAGTGCCTCCTTCCCTTTTGAAACACTGCAGTGAGCTAGGAATGTGGCACAGAGCATAGTCCTCCAGGTCCAAAGCCAAGGACGCTTTGTGTTGCTGAGAGGAGGAAAATGACTCACATCCCTAAAGCCTTTCTCTTCCTTCTTTTGTATTAGAGAGCCAGATGGACACCTAGCTTGAGGAGACTGAGCCAGCAGCCGAGGGACAGATGCAGATCCCAGACCAGTGCAAAGACTCAAACCCTCAGACATGGAGGGCAGCAGGACCAGGTTGCAGCCAGATCCTTGCGGCAGTGTAGCGAGAGTGCCAAGGCGCACCTCTGGGCTTCCAGTTGGTAAAGTTCAGTCTGGTTAAAATATATAGTAATAACCTGAAAAAAATAATTCTGCCCTTAGAGAGTTTATTCAGTGACACTGCTTAAAGTAAAAGATCTGAAAATAAATTTCTCTCCACATTGTGTCTTTCTGAGATGTTTCTTCTTTTTCCCCATCTTGGCTTTCTAGAGTGGCAAGATGAATTCCCTCACAAAGCTGCATAAACTCAATGCAACCCCTCTGGTCACAGTAAAAATCTCCTGCTTCCTGTCACCCCTAAGGCTCACCCCACAGGCTGTGTGCTGGCAGCCCAGAAAGCCAGCCGCATCCTGGGCTGTATCAGGAGAAGTGTGGCCAGCAGGTCGAGGGAGGGGATTCTGCCCCTCTACTCTGCTCTGGTGAGACCCCACCTGGAGTGCTGCGTCCAGCTGTGGAACCCTCAACATCAGAAGGATATAGACCGGTTGGAGTGAGTCCAGAGGAGGCCACGAAGATGCTCAGAGGGCTGGAGCACCTCTGCTATGGGGACAGGCTGAGAGAGTTGGGCTTGTTCACCCTGGAGAAGAGAAGGCTCCGGGGAGACCTTATTGCAGCCTTCCAGTACCTGAAGGGGCTACAAGGAAGCTGGGGAGGACTTTTTACAAGGGTCTGTAGTGACAGGACAAGGGGGAATGGGGTTAAATTGAAAGCGGGGGGATTTAGATTGGATATCAGGAAGAAGTTCTTCCCGGAGAGGGTGATGAAGCACTGGAACAGGTTGCCCAGAGAAGCTGTGGATGCCCCATCCCTGGAAGTGTTTAAGGCCAGGCTGGATGAGGCTTTGAGCAACCTGGTCTAGTGGAAGGGGTCCCTGCCCATGGCAGAGGGGGTGGAACTAGATGATCTTTAAGGTCCCTTCCAACCCAAACCTTTCTATGGTTCTATGATAGACACATGCATATACACACATACGTAAATAATGTATGCACATACATATATATGTATAAACACACATAAAATTAAGCAGAGACAGAGCAAATCAAAATTGTATTGCTTCTCACAAACTTGAATTATTCATCCAACAGTAGAGGTTGTGAAGGTAACTAAAAAGCACAATTGATGGCCCTTACCCAAATGGGAGAATTAGTGGAAGATGTATGGAGAGAAGTACAGGTTTCATGAATAAAAATTTGTCTCTAATCTTGTTCTGACAAACTTCCAAAGTCCTTTGCTGAATTGCTTCTTCTTCTCCAACACATAAGCTATAACCAGGCAGAGGCATAGAAAGTTACAGCTTCATGACTCAGTCTGCCAAAATTATGAACACCTGAAAACAGTGTTGTATTTATGGAAAACACTAACCATCTTTAATTCTAGGTGGCACTGCTTTTGCCACCAGTGCAGCAATCTTCTAACTATGCTTACACTGAACAACATTTACAATTTTCTGTCTTCATTATTAGCCAGAAAGTAATTTATCATCTGAGTAAAAGATCATGTTAGACTGAGTGTTATGGTTAAGAAGACCAAATCTGCTTTTTTTGATGTGTTTTTCTTTCTTTTAGGATTTGAAAGTAATATTAAGTAATAGACTTTTTTCAAATATTGTAGTAAACCTACTTACTCAAACCTGGGTACTCCTTGGGAGGTAAAAAGCAAACTAACCACTATTCCTAAAAGCTACAAAATCATTTACTTTTATTACCCTTGCACAAAAAGGCCCCAAACCCTCAGAGCTATGATTCTTCGAATCAGTACTTTGTAAGCTTGACTGATTGATTTAAAAGCTTGCAAGAGATTTATAATGATTCACTTTGTAAGCCACTGATTTTATATTTAAGTCAGAAGACTGCTTTTAAATGACAGAAAACTTTAGGCCTAACATTGGACTCAGCAGGTGATCCTCTGTTTGCTCAGAATTAAAATGGCAGCATTTCGCTGGCACAAGTGTTTGAAGCGGAGTTTTGAAGCACAGGCACAATGCATTTTATCTAGGATTATTGCAGGAAGCATTGAAATCTATGCCAGAACTTTCAAAGCTCCCCCTCTCTGTGTTTAATGTGGTAAGTATGCAAATAGCTGGATGATCAGTCTTTTTCCGCAGGTATTCTCAAAGATAATTTTAAGCACCTGTCTTTTGAGATTCTGTACAGATGGCCAGAATTTGAAACAAGATTAATTACTCCCATAATTTTGTGTTGTTCTAGGAGCAGAATTCGTTTCACAGGCTGGTTGACTGTGGGGGAAAGAAACAAAGAGGCTCTGCTGTACAGTGGATGCAGCAAAACACATGCCCTGTTACTCATGGGTTAGTGAAAACAGAAAAGAGAGTAGAAGAGGAAGGAGTGAGGGACGAGAGAATTCCTGTAAGGAATTCCTCAAGGAATTTTTAAAAATAATTTTTAAAGTATTATCCTGGAGTGTAAAATAATGATAACGCTTTTAAAGCAGTTTGAAAAATGAATGGAATTATGTAGAAATGTCACATATTTATGTGATTAGAACTTGAATTTTCTATTTTACATTCATCTGACTATGGAATACGTCATAGGTCATATGACCTATGACCACAGGGAGGTACAAAGCAAACTGTACAGAACACATTTCAGCACCTTTCCTGGTTTTGCCTCCTGCATGGTGTGTTTGGGAGGTACCTAGATGAGCACAATGCTTTGCAGGTACTTGGACAAGTACCCTCAGGGAGCTTAGGAGGGAGATAATTGCTTCAACTCTTCCAGGGCTGAAAAGAGGACACAGTCACTGACCTCAGCTGTTCTGTAGGGTGAGATCAGTTAGACAAGACAGAAATTAGCTGATGTCACTACAGTTTCTAGCTGCAAGGAATAGCAAACTTGCCAGGGGTACCTTGTTCAAAAGACTTCTCCCATGTGGTAGGGCTTGATAGAGGAAGCTGATGTGCTAGGTAGCCTGCAGCTGGGAAGATTCAGGTCCACATCTCAGGTCTCTGATGTCTCAGTCAGGATGACAAGAAAATACTTGCCATCACAGAATCACAGAATCACTAAGGTTGGAAAAGACCTATAAGATAATGTAGTCCAACCACCAACCCAACACTGCCATACACACTAAACCATGTCCTCAAGCACCAAATCTACACATTCCTTGAACACCTGCAGGGATGGTGACTCCACCAATCTCCTGGACAGTCTGTTCAACACTCAGTTCAAATAGGAGTTACCAGCACTAATCCCTACTGACTGTCCATTTGCCCCTTTTGTATATCCATGAAAGTGAACTTTGGCATTGCTGCCAACCTGTCAGGAAAAGTCACCTTGAACCACACCAATATAATAAACCTGGCACCGAATACCCAAAAGCTTTACCATGTTATTTCTACAGGATATTCTGCCTATTCTTCCGCTTCACTCTGCAGGCAGAGATCTTGCCTCTGAGGTCTAGGTGTCTGTAGTTCTGGGTCAAGTGAGTTGCTTAGGGACTCAATCATAGGTGTTTGCTTGGTATTTCTTTACTCAAGATACCTATAAGCAAGGTAGGGATTGTCTTCCAGATTTAGCGCTGTAACTGCAGCTAAGACATGCACTGTAATTTTGAACTATTTAAATGTTTTCAGTAAGCATTTGGCCAAAAGTCACTTACATGACTCTGTCCGTACAGAGGAACCTTTTTTAGAGTTTTCTAAGAACAGTTTAAAAAAAGAGATTCCCTGTAATATTGATCTCATCACAACAGTTCACATATGCTTGGGAATGATAATACAGCTGTACAGAAGCATTCCCTACCCAAAAGTATGTCCCTTGGTATTTGTGACAAATAGAGAAACACTGGTTCATTGCTTTACATATCAAAGTGCTACTTACATTCTCTTTTCCTGACACAAAGATTGAGGATCAGGGTCATGGTTTTGATTTAATTTACCATTTAAGCTTATTGCAAGACAGTAAGTCAGGTTACCTCTCTATTAGTTAATAGCAGCTACTTGCTGACATATTTGCCCAGGTAATTTCAGGCCCAGCACCTTTGTAAGCTTTAGAAGATGAAATCAGCCTCTTCTGTTAGCTTTTGGCTAGGTATAGTCACTCACTCTCAACATTCATGCTATAAGTGAGGTGGGGCAGGAATTACTGCCTTCTGGTTGCAGTTTGCAGCAAGTAATGTAATATTCATCTGGCCTGTAGCAAGGCAACAGGTTTCTGTGGTCTAAGAGGTACAGACTGACAGGTTATAGACAGTCTGGAAGGGAAGGGCCTCGTTGTGATTCTCTGTGCTTCACTGAAAACTTGTCTTTAAATCAAAATGTAAATAAAGTAATGACAGCAAGAACCAGAGCCCAGGTTCTGGATCAAGCTGTAGTTGTGAGTTCCTCACCTGCATGAAGCCATGAGTAGGCAAAGCAGCACTACTGTGCTACCTGCTTCTTGTTTTTAATTTCACAGCAGATGACAAAAACCTATCCATAGCTACCTATTTCTTGTTACCTATTCTTGACTGAGGTTTAAACGTTTTAGATAATTTTTTTATAAATGCCATTTTCTGTAATCCAGACCTAAAAACATCATAGAAACATCCTAGTCTTATGGCCATATTGTGATTTGGTGTCACTGGTATCAAAGAATCACAGAATGGTTTCGGTTGGAAGAGACCTTAAAGATCATCTAGTTCCAGCCCCCCTGCCATGGGCAGGGACACCTTCCACTAGACCAGGTTGCTCAAAGCCTCATCCAGCCTGGCCTTGAACCCTTCCAGGGATGGGGCATCCACAGCTTCTCTGGGCAACCTGTTCCAGCGCCTCACCACGTCTCTGTGAAAAACTTCTTCCTGATAGCTAATCTAAACCTTCCCACTTTCAATTTAAACCCATTACCCCTTGTCCTGTCACTACAGGTCCTTGTAAAAAGTGTCGTGCTCCCCCAGCTTCCTTGTAGCCCCTTCAGGTACTGGAAAGCTGCAATAAGGTCTCCCCGGAGCCTTCTCTTCTCCAGGCTGAACAAGCCCAACTTTCTCAGCCTTTCATCACAGCAGAGGTGCTCCAGCCCTCTGAGCATCTTCGTGGTCTCCTCTGGACTCGCTCCAACTGGTCTATATCCTTCTGATGTTGAGGGCTCCACAGCTGGATGCAGCACTCCAGGTGGGGTCTCACCAGAGCAGAGTACAGGGGCAGAATCTCCTCCCTCGACCTGCTGGCCACACTTCTCTGGATACAGCCCAGGATACGGTTGGCCTTCTGGGCTGCCGGCACACTTATCCTTACTCATGGTATCTTCCAGCTTCTAGGAAACTGATAAACGTTTAGATCACAGCGTGCCTTATTCTGAGAATCTGTGTAACTGCGGAGACTATTAATCTCTACAAATTGGCTGCAATATCTTTTTCTTTAGAAGGCAGGTTTTAGTCCTTTTATGTATTTTTAAGTCAGGGAATAATATTTTATATTTAAAACTCACAAGATGAAAAATGAAAGCGTAGATTATTATACTTTGGGAAATCTGAAGAAAATGGATTTTTTTTCTAAATTCCAGAAGCCTTTCTTTTTTAAAATTTTATTTATTTTATGTTTGCGAATGTCTGCTGCCTGTGCACCTGCACCCCAAAACCGAGTTGATGCTAAGACTTTTTAATTCTACTTTACATATATTTACATAGAACAAAACAAGCCTCTATGAAAATCAACTATATTAACTGTTTCTTGTTCATGGTTTTCCCTTTTCCTTGTAGTTTAATGACGCATGTCTGCAAGAAGACACGTCTGAAACAACAGTACAGGACCTGTCACCATTTCAATCAATTTTTTTAATCTTCTTTTATTTGGGAAGTATTTGAGACAGAAAACCAGTCCTATGTGTCTGATGTAATTCTCCTCCAGTCACACCCCAATCCTCACTGGTTTCTGACCACTATGGCAATATAAACAATACAAAACATTTTTTAAATTACGATCCAAGATTCAGGTCACAAATGATTTGTATTATAGCTGTTAGCATAGGCTAGATTTACAGCAAACACATTAAAATAATTAGCATTATTCTTAAATGTGAGTCAGTATAATTGAAAGTGACAGATACTAAGTTGATGAAGGCAATAAAAAAAACCTTAATCTACTTGAGAGTGGCTGAGCAATAAAAAATATACCTTTGCAGAGAGCAAATGTTTCACGCCAGTGAGTCTGCAGAGAGACTGTGTCCTGGGTGTATTCAGCTCGGGCAGTGTCGCACCTGCGCCTGCCTGGGTTAAGTCCAGGCTCCCTCAGAGCTGACCCAGCCTTCGTGTGTTTTCAGATCCTCAGGAAAAATGATGGCACAGAGGTGCTCAAAAGGCTCTATCCTTGCAGCGTCTTGGATCAATACCTGTTTTCAGTGAGCTTTGAGGCAGACTGTGAGCTACAGGGCAGGAGAGAGAATAAAGCTGAGTTGTCAGTTACTTGAGGACAGGGAGCCCTGTGATAGATGGCATCTGGTTTATGTGTTTTCTTGCTAGTTTTTCATCGATGGATGTCATCTTCCTTTTAAAGAGGTAGTCAAGAAAAGCAGCCAAGAAGGCGGCTCTTCTTTCCTTTATTTTGGTAGATGCATGGGAGTTGTAGGTAACTGTGCAAAGAGTGCAGAGAGCTTGGCTCATCCCTGGAAACAAGTTGTGGGAAAACTTTCCTGTGTGCGGCTGTGAGCAGGAAGGGAGCGAGAGGTGCCATGGGGAGGGAGCCTGCAGGGCACTGGGGATGGCAAGTGTCCAAGGAGAGTGGGAAGCCAACATGCAGACAGAGCCCTGGAGGGGGGGGACCCCTTTTCCCCCTCCAGCTTCTCCCAGGGACCTGAGGAGACATTCAGGGCTTGCTGCAATGGAAGGGCTGTTGGACAAGGAACAGACCTGAAGAAAATCATTCATCCTGCCAGTGGGCAAGGAGAATAGTGGTTTGTCAACTCTTTAATTCCTGTTCTGTGTCATTTTTAGTGTTTTTATTTTAAAAATACCAATGGCACCTGTTTTTTTTTGTTTGTTTGGTTGGTTTTTTTATGTAGAAGAAAAAGGCTTACAAAAATTCACCTGAAAGTCTCTGGCTGAGCTGGGGTTCCACTGCAGGGCTGCATTAGCTAGGAGGGACAGACATCCTTTACATGACAATTTGTCAGCATCTGTTATTTTAATGGCAGACTTATGCTTATATGAATGTTTACGTGCTGTCTTGCTGCACAGCAGCTTCACACAAAATATGCAAGGACAGGATTTTTGCTCCATAAATAGCCTTATGTGTAAAACTCTTAATGTCACCATGCAGGAGCTGCACTGTCTCATTTTATTTTGCCTACTACATTGTCCTTTCTTGCTGCATGGATGTCCTTTCCCAAAGACAGCAGAGTATTCATACTTCCACCCCGGGAGGTGCATTACCAACCGGGTTTTGGGCTGGTTCATCCCGCATGAAGTGTGTGTAGGGATGGGTGACAGTCACAACTTAAACTTAGCATGAAATGGAAAAACCAGACAGGGTCAAAACTTGCTCTTTGCCCAACTTTGCTTCAGCTTACATAGCAGCAAACATAAAGGGTGGGCCAGAGTTTTGTTTCTGAAATGCACTGCATCGAGGATTTCTCTCTTTGATCTTTCTAGATCTCCTGACTCAAAAAAATACCCAAACGCCTCAGTATGTGGCTGGTGTAAGCACACCGCACCCAACCAAACAACTCAAGATCCAAACACCTGATAGCAAGGAGAATTCCTATGGAAGTCTTTCATATCTGCGTAGATGTTAGAAGCTGATACCGGGTGGCATGAGCCGGGAGCCAGGTCAGCTTTAAGGAAACAGGCCCACAGAGACTGCCCCGACTGATCTCACCTGTGCAGAGGTATGAGCACTTGGAGCAGGTGATGACTGGGAGGTCTGAGAACTACTTACCCTGTATGATCAAACACAGAACAGAAATCACTCACACTTTTACCGTGTTTAACATGCACCTACAAAGGGTGGAAGGAACTCTTTTAACTCTAAGTTTCAGCGATAAGAAAGGGTATCTATAGTTTTAAGATCAACCAAAAATAGGCATGAAGGAGATTACTGCATTTGCAAGGATAGGTTGTATCTTCCTTCTAAAGTTTAGAAACCCGGTCTGTGGGATTTGAACGGTTAATGAAAGACACGGTCAAAAGATGTGGGTCTGTGAAAGGCACGGTTTTGAAATCTGTTTCAATGTATTTTTCAGTGGCATAGAAGATAAAAATTGGTGAATTTTGAAGGTGAAATTTGATCTTAAATTCTGGTGCTTTTTTGCTGCATGATGTCACCATAACCCCTAGGTGGTATTCAAACTTTATAAATGAGATTTGTCTGTTATTTATTCTATTTGTCATGCATTTGATGTGTAGTGCAATTTTCAGAGATTAAAATGATATATCCCTAATTCTTGGATGCTCTTTGATCATGTTTATTCCTTTACTCCTTTAAACATTGCTGAATAATTGTATATGCATTCAGTGGCTGACAAGTACATTCCCTGTTTGATGGGCTAATTATGGAGAGACACTAGGCTTTTCATAGTTAAGTTTGTAACTAGCTCTGAGTTCTAAGGCCAGTTTTCATCTAACTATACTAGAATAGATCCATGCAATAGAAATACATGTCATATGGTATAGTTGGAGAAAATTTTGTGAAGTTTTTGTGGTTAACTGTGTGTTGCACCAGATACAATTTAATATATTATTGTTAGAAAAGTCTTTTCTGCGTTGTTGAGCTTTCAGAAATATTGCTTTTCTCTATGCTAGGAAAGTATGTCACATTAATTTTGATAGTATGGCATATGTTTAGCCCAATTCTGAATGAATTTGGGAGAGCCTCTTAAATACATCAGTCATAGGGAAGGGAATTTCAGCATTTCACCAGACATCTTTTGAAGGATTTTGTACAAGTTTCTGCTAGACTCTGAAGAATAGCAAGGATCCAGACTCCACAGGGTGGGTTATTCTCCTTCACAACCTTCCTGTCTTTGTATGGGATACACCGCACAGTTCTGTGGAACAGAAAAGCTAAATAAACCTTCCAGAAGTGAGTTCAGAATAGTTGTGACACAGAAAACCCTTCAATATCCTCTGAAATTCCAAAAGAAAAGTGTTATTAAGGCACAGCTGTGTGAGCAGAGCCAGCTCTGAGTATGTACCTGGTAAGAGACGTGCTGCTTGGCTAAATGAGGATGCTGTAGCTGTATTTAACATCTGTTAATCTCCCTGGAGTAAAACCAGCTAATGTTGCTGGCAAAGTTGGATCTCATCTGGGAATAATAACTTCTAAAGTGGTATATAGTAACACCCATACTTCCTCTGATCCGTCACAAGGGACTCTGCTGGGACAGGAGACACAGCAAGACATGAAACATTTAAGGGGCAGAAACATATTCCCTGTCGTGCCATATATATATATATATGTATATGTGTATATATATATACACACTCAGGATTCACCTGCTGGTGTCCTACTGGATTACAGAGCCCTTGGGGCCCTTCCAACCCCCTCACATGGCAAAGCTGACCAAGGTTGCTGGAACATTCATTTAAATACCAACAAAACCAGATTGGCTGGATGCTGAGTAGAAGGCAAAAAAAAACCCCAAAACCAACCAAACCCACCCTGACTACACAAAGCAGTTTGCTGGTATGGGAAAAATCCTTCCCATCCCTCACACCTGGCAATCAGCCTTTCCATCTGCAACACAAGAAAGCTGGCAATTAGATGCAGGGAGAGGCTGAAGCAGGCAATTGTAAGCAGCAAACCTTCTGAGGATAGGGGCTCCTGTCAGGAAACTCACTGAAGGGGAACCAGTAACTGGCCCAATTACAGGGTAAAGCTGTTTCTCGGAACTTTCATCTCAGCCTAACATTGTAATTCCAGTGTTGTACAAGGCTTTGCTTCCACTGGAATTCTGTGTTGGTCTATATCTGTTGGAGGGGTCATCTTTATTGTGTTCTAATATACTTATACCGATGTAATTTAGCTATGGATGCAGTTCTATATATACACATATGGTAAATGTGTGTGTTTCTATGCATATGTGTACAGAATATATATATATATATATAAATCTGCATCAGGGCAATGTCTTTTCACTCTGTAGTGAGTGAAGTTGTACTGGTATACGCATGCACGTACGTGTGCATTCCAGCTGCGTTCACACTAGGGTGAAGGCTCTGCTAGAAACTTTGCCTTGTATTTTGCGCTGGCCAGAATGTGATTTTACTTTTCAGATTGTTTACCTTTTGACAGAAGGTGAAGTGTGGAGGCAGTGACAACACCAAAGGAAAAAAAACCCAAAAACCTGCTTTCACTAGTAGAGCTCCTCTTTGAAGAGATGGCTTAAGAAGTTTCACTGAGCAAAGTACCCTTTTGTCAGCATAAGCTCTGTTTATACTGGAAGGGCTTAGTGGAATAAACCAACAAACTATACATGCTCTGGAAACATCACCAGGGGTTGCACCATTTCTGTTAGTGTAGCTTTTCTGGGAAGAGAAAACCTCGGTGCGGTATTCTTTCATGCCTCTGGACAGGAAGGTTTAATGAAAGGGAGGTATGTTTGGGTCTGTTGGTTTGGCACTGAATAAACACCTACTTAATTAGGCTTAATACAGTTTACCTCATTCTTCTAACCATTTTTGTGTCAAATTATGTGGTTTATTCCACAGACCTTCTAGGTCCTTTTTACTACCCTGATTGTAAACCCCATTGTTCCTTGTCAGGAGAGCAAACATTAAAAAAAAAAAAAAAAAAATCAGTTTTCTAAGTTGCAATGTCATTCTGACACAATGTCCATTAATACAGAGTGTGGTGGTGTGGTAAGAGCTATTAATTCAATTTCTTTCTCATGGTTTTTTTTTCTTTTCCCAGGAAAGCTCAGTCTGTTTCATCTTTTGAAAGTCTAATAAGTATTTTGAACAGGTTAGAACTATAAATCTAGTATTGCTAAATCCTACAGAAAAAAATTGCTTATGAAATGTATTGATTACAACTGATAATGATTTTTCTCCCCCTCTCTTCACTGGAGGCAAATAAATAACTATGGAAGTACAATGGAATTGTCATGGCTGGAGCTTTTGCTTTAGCACGTTACAGAAGCCTGTGAATACCCTTAGCAATAAGCCTTATTTTTCAGCGTGATAAAGTTCTTTGTCTGTGCTTCTAAGTTCTTACAGAATTTGATAGTGAATGCGAGTGATTAACAATTACATGTCCTCAGAATTCCTGATTTGTTTCCTGTGTCAGAGCTGCGAGTCTATTAAGAAGCGATTAGGGAGGATCTCCTTCAAGTCTCCTTCACATCAGGATTCTCCCTTTTTTGGTTCAGTTAACTTGAAGTGGGAGTTGCCTGTGATATTTTCTACATTTCACCTTCTGAGGTTATGGGCACTATTCATATGCCAGATCTCCCTCTGAGATGAATAAGTACGACTTTTATGAATTTTTCTTCACTTGTAGAATTTAATTTACATGAATAATTAGAAAGAGATGAGTTAAAACTCCTATTTAAAGAGGTAGCATCCTTTTGTGAGCCCATTGTCCAACTTCGGAACCAAATTGTTTTACAAAGGATCTGGGCTCTTCTCCATAGGGATTTTCCTCTTTGTAGTTTTACCTTGATCTAAATCAGTCTGTTGTAAAGCAGATTTTGGGATGAGCTTTGACAAAGCAGAATTGTTATCTAGAGAACTAAAAGGACTTTCAATTTTCCCTCGGAAGTGTTTGCTGGTTTCTTTTTCTGATGTGGCCAGGATTTCTACCGGATTTATGACAATGTTGTTTAATTCATACATCAAAATAAATAAATGAAGCGCTTAGCTTCATTTAGTTCTTTGCACCGTTTCCTGTTCTGTTAGGGCTTTAATGAGCCCAGCTGCTCTGTAGAGTTGCTGAGGGTGGAAGCTGGCCTGGGAGGGGAAGGAACAGCTTCCCTTTGAAGTGCTGCCGTGGCAGGATCACTAAAGCAAGGCTTCCAAGGGGAAATTCCTGTTTGCCTTCCTGCCTACTCCAGTGGGCTTGACTGCAGCAGTAAAATTTGGGAGCTGCACTAAGGCTTTCCAGTTTAGCTTCTTGGCCATTTGATGCCAAGCTTCAAATGGCAACTGTGGGAGGACAGAAAAGGAAAGGAAAGGAAAGGCAAGGAAAGAAAAGGAGAGAAAAGAAATAAAACTGTAGGGAAGAGCAAGATGTTTATAACGAGTCTTTACCTGCACCCGTCCCAGAACAAGACCCACTGGTGCTCTCTATGCCCATCTAACACTCCGTGCTGGAGCTGGAAATGCTAAGGTTACCTATATTTGTCTCGTTGACATTCAGATGACTGCACAGGGTTTCATAGATATTCTAGAACGAGGTGTTAATACCAATTAAATTCCATTTCAGCAATTCTCCTTATCTCCCCCCAGTATCGTATTTGCTGAAAACTGATGGCCAAACTTGTTGGCAGTCTTGTATATGCCAAGTGCAGTTATTTAACCTCTGTGTTTGTATCCACACACAGGTGGATATGTGTGAACAAAACAAGTCACATGTATGACAGAGGGAAACACTGGATCACTCCCCTTTCTCTCACATCCCTTCAAATTTAGGAATGACTGGCAAGTACCTGGCATCCAGTGCCACTCAGCAGATGGCCAAAAATTTGGTCCTCATAAAGATTGCCTTCAATGGATCCCCTTCTCTATCTGTCCTATGCATTCATTGTAGGGTGACTTACCCTCTGAATGTGTTTTTCCTCTTTACAGTTAATGAGTGATAGACACCTCAGGCAAAAAATTTATTTTTTAAATAGCTGAAGTTAGCCGGGATAAATGCCTTTAACAGTACCAAGTCTGGAGAGGCAAAGCTGTAATGCCTAATCAGCTGTTCTCAGCAAAGTGCCTTCAGAAGGTTGCTTCTTACAGCTCAGAACAGAAAAACTGTCCCTGCTGTGGACGAAAGAAGGAAAGTAAAGAAGAGAATGAGACAGTAGTAATAGTGTTACGTGTCTGCTGAGGAACCTCAGAAGAGTCTTCCATCTTTTTCCTGGAGAGAGTCATCATCTTTTTGCGTACCTCCGAAGCAGGTGTTAAACAATAACAGTGTCATACGACAGAGAGACCTTTTAAAATTTTAAACTTTAAAATTTTAAACTTCAATATTTTAATTTTTAATGTATTCTAAAATTTTACTATAAATATAGAGCAGAGTGCACTTGTTCTTATAAGGTCTTTAAAATATCTTCTGTACTTGGACTGTGTGCCTTGTTTAAATATTTAGGGCTAAACCAACCACCGATATTTGATTTTTTTTCCCCCATCAAGAACAATGTTTCAGGAAGAGAAGGGTTATTTTGTACCTCTCTCTAGCAAGTTTCATGGCAAATTTTCTAGGAGCATGTAAGCATTATATTGGCTATGTCCTGGCTGTTTGGAGAGGCCTAGAACTTTGATGGATCTCAACCTCTTTCGCTGACACATTATAGCTTTGGTTGCACTTCAGGTTTACAGTTTATGAGTTGGAGAAGGAACCTGTTCTGTGGCCTGTTGGGTGTGGTGGTTTTGGATCAGATGTTCAGCAGATCCATCGTCTTGAACTCAATGCCTGCTGCCCACAACTGTAGGTACCTGGCCATGGTGACCTGCCTGCTCCCTTCTAGTCTTGTGCTCCTAAAAACAGATAGATGCATTAATACTACTGAACTGGTGCATCTTTCCTGCTACATCTATTGGTTATGTTTAAATACATACTAAGTGTGGAAAGCTTTGCAGTTGTTGCATGAGCCTTCTGTATGTGGAAGAGGATATAGCTTAAATAGCAGTGTTCAGTGTCCTGAACATTTTTGCCTGCTTATATTCCATAAAATTGTGGAGTAATATTAGTAATTCTTGTGTTCTTTCTTACCACTTTAATAGTCAGACAAGCCCTTGGAGTGCTTGGTTACGTAGCCAAGATGGTAAGATAACCTGCATAATTTCAAATAAAACATACTTCCTGTGTGCTTGACTTCGCAAAATTAGAGATCTAAAACGTTCTTTTTATCTTAAGGATTTTTACATTAGATTTATTCATCAGAAAATTTTTTTATTATTATTTTAAAAGAGTAACTGTATTACAGATATCAAATTGCTCTCAGTGGAATATTGTTTTCTGATCCTTCCAAGGGACTTCTGTCTTCTAATGGAAAGACCTAGAGGCATTCTGAAAGCTCAAAGGAGAAAATGGAAGCTCTTTTCCTTTGATTTTTACACATCTGTAGTGTCAAAAACTACTCATCCCGTTCTGTATTCATCTAAGTTTGCCTAAGAATCATAGAAGATACCTTAAATATGTTCTTTGTCCTGAATTAAAATACAGATAATACTCTGAAAGACAATATGCTTCACAACACAGTAACCAGGTAGCATCATTTTACATTATTGTTTTTGCTATACATGAGTGTACAATTGTCTATCCTTTTTTTGCCTCTAAATCTTTTCTTCTCTGGAAACAGTGAATCTTTTATGTTCTCATTCTCATGTGATGCATACAGGTTTTGAGAATTTTAACTGAGAGTTTCTTCCTGACCCTATTGGATCCTTGATACTTTTAAGGCAAAGAGAAAAAGTAATTTGCCATATATTTTTTCCTCAGAACTTCAGACAACAGAGTAAATAAGTTTATAGTTACGTTATAAATGTCTTCATTATTTGAAAAGGGGGAACGAACCAAAGCAGTCAGTTTCTTTCATCATAGGCTTGATATTTCCTCCCTGGACTCTTGATGCCACACCTATCTGCTTCTACAGTAGCCAGAATAAAAAAGAAATCAATGGTACCTGCCAGGATCTCTATTTTGGTTTTTCTCATTTTCCTCTAGCAATGTTTCTTACTTCTTCTTGGTCTTATTTTATGACCAGTTCACATTCCCTGTTTATAGGAGCTTTGGTCTTGGTCTCACGGATTTGTCGTCAACCTTAGATTCTTAGCATTTTCTTGAAATCTCCATGTGGCATCTACTATCCTTGTCCATTACTTTCAATTATCTTCATCCCACTGGAGAAAAGGAACTCTTTCTGAAATCAGTTGCCTGTACACCTCTATCATCCAACTTCTCTCTCTTTTGTCTGGATCTCAGCTTGTGGAATGCCACATTTGCAGCTGCTGTTTGTCTCTTCATTCCTTCACTAACATAATATCTCTTTTTTGTCCAGTGAGATTGTTGACACCTACAACTGTAACCTTGGATCATCTCCACTTTCATTGATCATCTTGATGGGTTCAGCTTCTAAGTTGGTTCCATACTGCTACATCCTCAAATGCAACTTCAACACTCTGGCCTATCTTGACCCTCTTAACCTTTAGTTCATTGCCTGCATATGCTGAGACACATCCTTGACTTTCGTATCTAAAGCTTATTAAAGTCTAAAGCTCTTCTTTTTCCTCTCAAGTAAGTAATGCTGATCTACTTCTTTCTACCTAGAGATGAAAATCTAGCTTTAAAACATGAATAAATTCTCTTTGTTATCAATACAGTTTCAGTGCATGGCATTAGATAACCATTGTCACAGTCTCTTGTTACATCTTGAGTTGGTGGTTATATCTGCAACATTAATGTCTAACAGTTCTAAACCACTTGTATTCCATGATTTTATTTTATTGCTTTTAAAACTATTTCTTTTTAAGGTGGCTTTGTTTTGATGTGTCTTCTGCAACATCCAATATGAGCGGCACAATTTGTGTGTTGTGTGAAAGAATACTTCCTTTTGGTTTGTTTTTTGTCCTGTTGTCTAAAAATTAAAAAATGGCCCAACACTCTGACTCTGCAATTAAACCTAGACAGAAAACGCAGAACTTGCTATGAAATTATGAAGGGCACATTTAGTCAAAAGTTCAGTATCATTTTTTGTGTTATTTTGGTTCTTAAAATTCTTTAACAGAATGTTGTAAATAATAATTCCAGTCAAAACCCAGTTGAAGGTGATGATTTATGGTCAAGTTACAACCTTCTAAAAATAGGTCTAACAGAGCTTTAACTGCTTCAGAAACTGATATTATATACCAGTTAACCACTGATTGTTTTTAATCCAAAAGGAAAGAAAGAGATTAATCAGCCATCACACAATGACAGACAGACCTAGCAGAAACTGAGAGTCTTCTGAAATCTCTGTGAAGGTATGACAATGAGGGGTAGAAACAGCTGTACTTTTTGTAGATTATTTCTGAAAAATGTATTTAAAGAGGGGAAAAAAGGGCCACAAGTAAATATATGAAGCAGGAAGACACTGATAATGGAAACACTTGTTTGGGTTAAAAATCATCTACTTCCAGGTTTCATTTGTTTGGTTTTGGTTTTAAACAGATATATGTGCTTGCATCCTTGTACTTCAGCAGCAAGTAGATTCATTATAATCTTTAGTTTCCTGTGGTGGTGTTATATCAGGTACATTTTCATCAGTACTGCTGTTAGTATCATCAGCTAATGTGAAGAGTAAGCTACACAGAAGATTATTTCCTTGTATAGTCAATATGATTCTTAATTTCATAAAAGCTGAAGAACCAGATCCTAAGAGGGCCTAAACACCTACAACTCCCATTGATTCATCCTTTTCAATCCCTCTCAGGATCTGAGTATAGTAATGATGCCACTAAATTGCTACTTAAATCTGAATACAGTGTGTTAACCTCCCTTGTTCATCAGCAAAGTTTATTTCTTTGTTTTTTCCTTCTTCTTTCTAATCTAAACTTTTTAGTCCTTTCAATTCATTACTGAGTCAGAAACATCATTGTCTGGTGTATTTCCTTACTGTCTGCTATCTCTTCCTCTTGCATTTAAAGAAATAGTTACTGATTCACTATAATAATTGACATTTCCTCTGCTTTCATTTGTTTCTGTACAGCTAGCTGTCTCCTCAATTTCATTATTATCAAACAGCTCTTCAGTGATAGACTGCTGTTCCTCATCTTCATATTGATAATTTTATTTTCACATGCATCATCCTGATTTTCAGCATCTTCAGTGAAGTCCTCAGAAGATGAATCATTTGCAAAAGACAGATTTTCATTACTGGAGTCATCTTTAGAGTCAGAATGTGTTGGTCTATTCTCAGGGATATTGTTTGCTTCTCTGTGCCTTTCATTATCTCTTGGAAGGGATGTGCCTGATGTACTTGCTTGGTCATTATCCAGATAATTAAAATCAAATGTACTTATTTTGTAGATTAAACAAGAACATTTTTTATTATGATTGTTTGTCTTTGAAGCTTTAAAAACATCTTAGTAAAAATGTTGGACTTAATTTTGCTGGCTATTTAAACAGTTAATGTAAGAAATATTTTTATTCAATAGGTAAAGCAGTGTTAGTTTTTAATAGGTTTACTTCACTGATGTATGTATGTTGACATAGCATCATTTTGTAAAAAGTGGAGGAAGACACATAAAAGTGCAGGTTCTGGAAACTTCTGCATAAAGATTTTCATTTGCATACATTACAGCAGTTACTGATAAAGGCCAGAACCTGTAGATGGTAAGAAAGTTAAGCATTGCTGCAAGCTGTATGTGAGTGACATTTCTACCCGGTAGAAGGCATAGCAGGAAAGAGCATATGTATCATAGAACCATAGAATGGTTTGGGTTGGAAGGGACCTTAAAGATCATCTAGTTCCAACCCCCCTGCCATGGGCAGGGACACCTTCCACTAGACCAGGTTGCTCAAAGCCTCATGCAGCCTGGCCCCAGGGATGGGGCATCCACAGCTTCTCTGGGCAACCTGTTCCAGTGCCTCACCACCCTCTCCATGAAGAATTTTTTCCTTATACCCAATCTAAATCTACCATCTGTGTCATAAATTAGAATTGGCAGAGTCTGAGACTGTCCCAGCTAACTCACCCAGCCTTAGCTAGTAATGTTGACCCTCTCCACAGTCCTTGGAGGAAAGTTCCTGGGGGAGTGTCAGCCCACTCGTTGTAGGTGGCCAAGCAGAAAATGAATTGTTGTCTGGAGTATTTCTCTCTGTACACTGATTGAAGATTGAGCCTACATGTCCAATTGCCAAAGCTAGGTGAGAAATATCCTTCCCGCAGACATGTTAGATAAGAAGGTGGCCCTTGCTGATGCCCAAAGCCATTCCTACCCAGGTGATTCTGAGGGGTATGTTCAGCCACCCATTCCTGAGAGGTCAGCTCTATCAGCTAGTCACTGTTAGATGTATTTTATATCTATGTCATACAAAGCTTTTTCTGTAAATGGCATGAGTCACTTAATACTTTGACTTCCCTCACAGCTTTTTCTCGTTGTCAGTAACTCTGTGTTGTTGCTTTAATTACTAGTCATATAGTTGTGTGTTGGTTTGTTTGGGTTTTTGCTTTTGTTTATTTTTTTGCTTTTGGTGTGTTGTTTGTTTTCTTTTTTTTTCCCCTAAAGTAATTTAGAAATAATATTAGTTAAAAGATCAGTTTCCTACTAGATAAATTTGGCACCTGCTTAGAAATACCTCCTTTGATTACTGACACAGTGTACTAGAAGAAATGGCAAGCTCTTCAAATATGGCTTCTTGTAAATGACAATATTTATGCTAAATTCTATCAAGAGCCCATGCAAAGTTTTACAACCTTAAATTTACAGCATACACATCACTTCAGCATCCAGGCACCAAATGCACTGATTAATTAATTTAGTAATAATAAAATTAAATCTGGTAGTGGATTATAGGAAATTTTTTATATAATCTGTCTTTTGTTGTGGAGTTTATTGTTGCTTTTGTAGGTATTTCCAAATCTGGGGCAGTAGACTTAACCTATGGAATTTTATTATGCATCTCTGTAACACTGTTATGAAATCTGAATCAATATGTTCTGTAGTACTTAATTCCCATCAATGTCAGCCTCCCTAAAATCACTGTGCTTGTATTTTCTTGTACACATTGTGTCTTCCTGACTTAATATTTCTAATGCTGTTTGTACAAGATGTTCTGTATATGCAGCCTTATGGTGCTAATCATGCTTGGCTCATTCCCTTGAACTCGATCCAGAATAACCTCATTTTGCATTAGGGTTATCCTCTTTGAAGAGTCCTTACATCCGGTGAAGGGATTTAGAATCTCAAAGAATGTGATCTACTTAAGGCCACCCCTCTTCATATTTTTACATAAAGTAGGGAGGGAATTAAAGCACTGTAAAGTTTCAGTTAATGGAAGGGAATTAGTAGATCACAATAGATTTTGCCAGCATTGCCATATTATTCTGCTTTTAGTTATCTTAGTAATTTTTCATCTTCTCTTTGTTCACCTAATGCCTTTTGTGCATTTTCTTGGGCTTTCATTAAAAAAAAAAAAAAAAGAAAAAAAAGAAAAAGGAAAAAAGCAGCTTTAGATCTCTATAGTTTGAGTTAAAACAGGACAAAAGATTATTGCCTGCCCTTTAATGTACATTACCAGTCTGATTTCATTGCTAGGAAAAACATGTGTATTGTGAAAATGAGTTTTGACTGGATGTTACAATATACATTTTGAAGAAGAAAGTTAATTTCTGTTTTCAGATCCCAAGTTTTGAAGCAGATTTGTTCCAGACAGTTTTTGCATGCTGGCTTACTCTTCTGAAAAACAGATATTTCGTTTTTCTTTCTCTATTTTACTAACTGAAAAGTCTGTATTTTCTGATTCTTTTTGGGTTACACATAAGGATATATAAATGTAAAGATTGTGTAGCTGAGAGTAGTAATGTAAAGAAATCAAGGTCATGGCATTGACAGTGTCTGAGAATTACCAGCAGACCTTTTGTTTGCACTGTGTCATCCTTCAGTAATACAACAAATTTCGTCTTCTGAAAATAATGTAGAATTCAGGGAAAGAAGGGACATTATCTTTGGAAATATGCAGAAATCAAACAAAATAATTTTTGGCAATAAAAGATTCTGTGAGAAAAGTCAAAAACTGTTTCTGAATTTGGTGAATGAAATTGGAAAAGAAATACTGTTTTTACTATCTTTAATTTTTAGATTTCAGATCTTTGGCACAAGAGTGTGTGCTTTTTAAAAAAAAATAAACAACTCTTTAAAAGATTTTAAATTTAAAAAAAAAAAAAAAGGAGTTAAGAGAGAAAAAATTGGAGCCTGAACCAGTTAAGCCAAAATAACTTGCAAAGCTATAGTTACAAGTCAAAATTGATTCCTACCTCATAGTAAGTAGGAATTTTTTTACAGGACAGTTGCTCAAAGGCATCTGAAGGTCACTTTTTTCCAATCTGGACAGTATACATGACAGCAAAACACTCTGTTGGCATTGTCATGCCAATCTGGCCAAGCAATCTGGTCAAGGACTAAGCAAATACAAAGGCTTAGCTTTCAGCTTGGCTTGAGAGGTTGTTCTAGAGTAAGCCAGGGACATTTTGGCAGGTTAACATGAATAAGACATGCAAGATTCAACACCTAATTCCAACTTCAGTGCTAGTAGCATTTAAAACATCCCAAAAGGCTAAAGTTATTTACAATCTTCATTCTTCTCTGCCTCTAAAAAAGGGAGACTATATCAAAAATATTTCTGGAAATGCTTCCTTGGCAATGCTGTTCCTACGTCTTATCCTTGAGACCAGTCCTTGTCAGAGTCTGGAAGGAGCCAGGGTATACAGTAACAGACAGTATGGAAAATCCTGGAAAAAAATCAGGCTTTATGTTGGCCCCATTTTTTCACTAGCAGAGAGATATCCATTGTCTCCAGGGCAAAGCTGCATCTTGAAGGTGGACATCATCGCTGTCTTCAGCTTTTTTGCAGGTTGGATATGCAAGGGAAATCTTGTAAAAGATACAGACCTGTTCTCGGGGAAGAATTTTGGGGTCCAAGTAGCAAATGCTCACAGCCCTGAGATATTAACCTAAACTCTCAGGAAAAGCAGAACTTTAGTATTATCCCCATTCTTAGTATTTATTACTGTTTAGGGGACTAGAGACCTAGTTCTTGGCAGGTTTCTGTATGTGCACAGACAGAAGGTGGAAAGCAGAAGGAACTTTGTCCTGTGTGGTACCGTAAAAAATGTATTGGCTGGTTAATGGTTGTTTTAGTGCTAAAGTCCCCAGTTACCTGATCAATAAGGAGAACCTGTGTTCAGAAAGTGACGTTGGGTGGAGGGAGCTGGGGCGTGAAAGAGGTTGCTTGTTTTGCTGAATGCTCCTTTCTTATTGTTCTGCTGCTGGCTTTGCTAAAGTAACCTGGTTTGATGACTGGTCCAGTGCTTGGGAGAGCCTGGATAAAGGCAGTACAATACAAGCGCTGATATTCTGAGCTGATGACTTTGTGCATCTCTTTCATTACCCTGTGAATCCATACCTCACTTGGGAAGGGAGCTGCTTTTTGTATGATTGGTGAGGTGATTGATTTTCACCTGTGTTTGAAAATTTCATACATTTTTGGGAAATGAAAAATAAAATACTCTCATGATGGTTTGCTGTAAAACATTGCAGCTACTTGCCGTGATGTTGACTTTCAATAACTGAAAATTAAAGGTCTACTGAAATAATTTTGCTCCCCAGTGATTTAGAGACCCAGTCTCACCATAATTTAGAGTCAACTTTTCGTCCCTGCATAGTTCCATGATTTGCAAGCTGTTTCTGGCAGCCATCGTTGTCAAACCAATGATATTTCTTCTTCTCCTCCTCACTTTTTGGCCCTTTTCCCTCATAATTAACTTCTTCGTCAGATTTACAGCTATTTAGGTCTACCTTTCTAAGGGATATAAACTCCTGAATGAAAATACTGTGGTAAGAGTACTTTTCTTAACTATTTCATTGCCTGATTGTATTATTTGTATACAAAAATCAAATGGAAAATGCCTTTCCTCACAAACGTAACATTTTATTTCATATACACCACATTCTTAGACAAAGCAAAACTAAGGGTTCACATGCTTAAATTTCAGACTAAACTGCATGTTAATACAAGTTAACAAACGGTTTTGCTCATGTACATCCTTTAATTGCAAATTGCTGTTAGTTTTTAGGCAAAATGAAGGAAACATTAAGTTAATGCTGCAGCTTGGATCAAAGTGTTTGGGAAACTGCAGTTAACTGTAATCTTGTTGGATCTATTTGTAGCAAGCAAGTAGCCTGATGCATCTGTTACGAATAAGTGTTGTACTCTATTTGCTGCTCTTCTCTCTCTCGTGCATAATACCTAGGGCTGCCCATATCTTTCTGGGTTTTTGTGTTTCAAAATGGTTAAAAGTCAACAGATCAATTTAAGTAAAAATAAGCATTAAATTGGACATATAAGGGGCAAGTAAGTGTTTTGGGGTTGTTTTTTTCTGGACCTATAGAAAGGCTCTACCTTTACCTACAACTGTAACCTGCTTTTTCCCTTTGTGTCCTTCAGCAAATTGTTGCACCAAACCTGTTGCTCTCCCCTGAACTGAGTCACTTTTTAATGTGATAACCGGGTTCACATCTGCAGCATTTATATTGCCAGCTGTGTGAGGGCCATTGTTTCCTGAGGTCCTCAAGGGCCTGCATATGCTCTGTTACACATTCTGATTGAGAAGGAACGCTCCTATCATCATCTTTGAGATTTTAAGCCTTGTACTTTCATCATGACCTGCAGATGCTCATGTCCATTGAGAGAATGTGATCTAATCAACTGTGAAATAAATCTGATAATTCTACTTCAGATGGTGATCTTGAATACAGTTTATTTCAGAGAAATCTACTTCTGTCTGTTTCACCAAACTCAGTGGAGATGGCTGCTCAACAGTATGTATCATATAACACAATGCTACTTAATAATTCTGCTGAGATGGAGGGCTTTGACCCCATTTCTCAGTGACCAATATCCTTGTTCATCTCAATCAGTACCATTTGGTACAACATTAATTAACAGCCTTATAAATTTAACAAGTAGGATGGCTTACCAAGATACAAAGTTGGATTGAGAGACAGAATTTTAATCTGTTTCCCATACCTGGAGATGTTAGTGTGTGTCTTCTGTTATCTGAAAATAGGATGTATATAGTCTCATAGACAATGTGTGGAGTAAAACTCAAAGTTGTTCTCATAGACATGAAAAAGCTGCGTTCTGTCCCTGTTATTTGAAATACTATAAACCACTGCCATGAACCTTGTTCCAGCTGTGCTACATGCTGGACAAACTCAGAACAAAAGGTTGGTGATGGGTACATAACATGTTCTGAATCAAAACTAAAAAAACAACTACAGATTGATACAGACAGATGAGGGAGTAGAAGGAAACAGTGAGTCTGGGTGATAAGAAGTGTTGCCAGCAGCACCAGCCTAACTGCTGTCAGGTCTTTCATAGGCCTTGCTGCAAATGGATTGGAAGATGGATGTTTATGGAGAGTTCCCAAGCATGAAGGGTAGCATGAAAGAAAGAGTTAGAGGATGCAACCTCAAGTGAGTGATGGGCATGGACATCATTCACTGACTGGTGCTGAGAGCTGACCCTCTGAAACAGAGAGGGAAAAAACAGCATGGGGGCTAGGCCATGAAGGACCTGGGTAGCTGTGCTGGGTTCAGCCAGGGAAGG
>NW_010240413.1:102022-119152 GCF_000690775.1 Eurypyga helias | reverse complement strand
TCCAGTTTTGAGACAAGGATGTCCTTCAGCTAGGAGAGGTGAGCTGCAAGCTTCAGCAGCGTAGTTTAGGGAAGTTCTGCCCTCTGCTCTGCTACAAATCATATGACTGTAATTATATGTAAGCCAGTAGATCTGGCAAACAAAGCTCTGTAACCAAATCTTTTCATTTATCTGTCTCTCTTAAAACTGTGATGGCAGAAGGGTCAAGTAAGATGGCTTATTCAGAGCTATAAATTCAAGCCTCTCTCCACTCGTGCATCCAAAGATGCACCATCATACCAGTATCTCATGGGAGCCTAGACATCCAAGCTGAAGAGAAAGATGGCTGGTAAAATAATTTCCAGTAGCTGGTCGATTATCGAGATTAACCTGTCTTAACCACACTAACCCAATGACACACTGAGTTTTGGTGGTCCTTTGGGAAGGCTTTTCCTTCTGTTTTCTTTATTCTGCTATTAGTGCATAAATATACAATTTACAAATATATGTGTATACATACATATATATCTGTATGTATATAAATGTAAAAGAATACATGTAAGAAAAAAGTTAGTGAGATATTTGTACACCTATGAAAGAATTATGGAGAAAAAGATACAGGACAAAATGAGTTGAGAGCATATTTCCATACAAGCAAAAGCCACAAGGTTTTGGATCCCTTCCCCAGCCTTCCAATTTTGGAATTTGCCTACACCATGTGTATAGAGCATTAGCCTAGAAGAGAAATTGTAGCAAACACACCTGGAAAGGTTCTCTGGGTAAAGTTTATTCATTCTGTCACTAGGAAGCACAATCTATTAAGTAAATTTTGGCTGTTGAATAATGTTACAGAAAGAAAAAAAAAATCCCCACAATATATTTTCAGTTATTAATTGCATTGAATTATAAAAATACTTGAAAGAAACTATGTGCTCCAGAAGTCTTTTCTCCACCCTCTTTTTGCAAATCAACTCTAGGCAGCTATACTAAGCATTGTAAACATTCAGATTGTTTTAATGGTGCTCAACGAATAATATTTCATCTTTAATAATTTCCCCATCTTGTGTTTGGTATGGGCTTTTGTTTTCATTTAACAATTTCCCTGTTTCTTTATTTCTACCAGGAGAGAGAAACAGAAGAAGAAGATGTCAGGTGGCTTTCAGCTATATGCCTCAAAATGAAGATGAACTGGAATTAAAAGTTGGTGACATCATTGAAGTTGTGGGAGAAGTAAGCAGATCTTTAATGGAATATACACACATGCAGTTCTGACATATCTGTGCATGCTAAGCTTTTAGATGCAGTGTGTTTTAAGACATCATTTAAACCAGACATTTTTCTTTTTTTGGTATACTGATGTGTTTGGTTTGGGTTACTCTTGGAGGTGAGGGGATGTGGTGGTTTGCTTACGGATTTTGTGAGGGGTTTTTTCCCTCTAGCACTTCTGCTTGTTTTACTTCATCAGTTGACGCTTCTGAGTTCTGTTCAGGGGAAGAAGCTCAACATTTGTGCTACAGGGCTATTGAATTTATATCTCTGAAGAACCAAGATTATAGCAAAAAAAAGCTTTTCCCAATTTTAGTAAGCCAGCCACAGGGAAGAATTATCTTTATGGAGTTAAACACATTTAAGAAATTTACTTGAAGCCCTCTGGAATTCAGCCGTGACATTCACCTGCTGTCTTCTTTGCCTGCAAATTTTAACAATTTCATTTTAGTCTTATCAGTTAAAAAACAAACAAACAAACAAACAAACCCCCACCAAAACAAAACACAAAACCCAAGACCAAACACCAAAATAAAAGAAAAAAACCCACCACAAAAACTACAACAAATTCTTTACAGTCTCAAGATGCCCTTATTTTGTGTGGAAATGGATGTGGAAAATGAATGCACATCTCTTAAAAGGACTAGGAACTAATAGAAAGCTTGGAAAGAGATACAGAAATTTTCTTCAGATGGATGAGTCTGATTCCGGGGTCAAGGAATGCTGTTCATTCCCAATACCTTCAGTGTTGTTCCATTAGAGATTTTAGAAATATGTTCTTGAGGTTAATAGCTTGAAGACAGAAAGTCATAATTCTAACCTGAAACCTTTAAGTAGAATGCATTCAAACTCATTTGTTCTTTATTTACTTAGCTTTAAAAAGATGGGAGACCTTAGTCTGCTCAAGCAGCCAATAAAAAGTGTGGTTCAGATTGTATCATTTATTTGCATGTTTTTTTTTTCACCGTGACTCAGCAGCTAATAAGTCAACATTTATTTTCTTGTCAAGGATGTAAGATTGGGGTTTTTTTTGCTGAATCTGTCACTTAAGAAATCGGATCTGAAATTTTGTAAATTCTACTGCAATCTCATGACATCCAGTGTTTTCTTATGAGAGCTTAAATACTCACAGCTGAACGTAAGATGCTTAGTGAGCACTGGTTTTCCTTTAACCTAGCTGTGCACGCCAGCTCTGCACATGGTTCTTCCTGGAATCAGACATGATATGTCACTTAACTAACCTTATTCTGTCTGTGAGCAGAATTGTAATGGGGAATGTCAAGGTTGTAAGATATTTAAGAGTGTATTTTGAAGACAGTGTAAGCCCAATATGGTAATGAGTGTCACGGCAGCACGAGCTGTTTTCATTGTGCAATTTGAAGTATATTTGACCTCACATGGCCACACAAATACCTTCTGTCAGTTGCCCTACTTAAAGTTTTTAAGTCTGGGTCTTTCAAGAGTAAAGTGATGGAATAAAACCCCTTCCTGGTATGTAGCCAATAAATTCACTCTACCGAATGACTTGTATGGTTAAATAATTTAGATGAGACACTAGACTTCTCTTATAAAGTACATCTCTTGTCTTATAAATTTGAAGAACTTAATCATAAATAACAGATTTATTTAAACTCAAACAGGAATGAAAATGTTTGCATTAAAAATGAAAGATGTAGAACTATGAAAGTGAAACATTCCTGTGCTTGCATGTGTGTGCTTATCTTGAAGGGCAGGTTTTTCAAAATTCACTTGGATTCCCAATTACAGCCTTCACGGTCTTAAACTCATCATTGTACCTTGAATTGCTACTATTGAAAAAAGCATTGACAGCTGGCTGAAAAATATATATAAGAAAATATATTGTCTAGAGCTGCTTTTTTTGATTGGCCGTCCTGGAGAATGTCATACTGCAATTAGTTTTACTGTAGTGTGGAAGAGGGTTGCTCATGGCTAGCTTGAACTGCTGGGCCATAAGTAAATGCTGAAGTAAAAGAGCTACACAGGTGAGGCTGTGCCCACTTTGACTTTATGAAATACCCTGTTCTGTTTGCTACTGAAACATAAGGTCTACCTCAGGCATCATCTGGTGCCTTCATGAAATCCAGGACATTGCCTGACTCTTCTGTGTGGAACTAGATCAGCTGGTGGAAAAGGAAAAATAAAGGAATTT
The DNA here is from genome assembly GCF_000690775.1 of Eurypyga helias. Classification (NCBI taxonomy): domain Eukaryota; kingdom Metazoa; phylum Chordata; class Aves; order Eurypygiformes; family Eurypygidae; genus Eurypyga; species Eurypyga helias. The sequence goes on along the minus strand of NW_010240413.1, from coordinate 115,737 downwards.
AGATAAAATATTCTCAGCACCTCAGGAAGTGTTGTTGTGTGACCTTTATTATCATCACTGGTGATACGAAGCAGTTGATGTTGAATACTTGCTGTTATTACTTCCTCTTCTGCCCTTATCATATTAGTAGTAATTCCTCGAAAAAGTAGGGCAGAATTTTTCTTTTGAAAAAGGAACTTCACTTGATGTAGAAAGGTGCACCAACTGATGTACTGGTTTCACTGTCTACCCTTCTGTTTCTAGGTAATGATGTGTAAAGAGTCATTGCACTGAAAAAGGATTCACAGTGTTCGTCATTACACGATGCTCATTTCATGTGATAAATGTTTGATATGAAGGACATAATATTTAAAAAATATGACTTCCTCGGCTGTAAAAATGGAGATTTGTTTTTAAAGGGCCAAATTATGCTGTGTTATTGTACAAAAACCCCAAAACCAGCAAAAAAATCCTCCCAAACAGGTAACAATTGGAAGCAATGCTTGCAAAATATCAGTTTTATTTATCATTACTCAAAATGAAAAACTGGATGATAGCATCCTCAGCATTGTTTACAGTGGTTCAGTGAGTAATTGGAACATTAATGGTCATGCACTTTCCATTTCCAGTTGTTCCTTTCTCTTACCCCATCTTTTTATTCACGAGTAAGTCTCATATTCCCACAGGCAGTATCTTACTGTATCCCCCTAAGAAAGTTGCAGCAGTTGAATTAATTTATTTTAAATTCACTTAAATTCATGTTTTCAAATCTCTGAGGATTTCTGTTTAGTTGACAATAGATCGATTCCTAACTGACTTACAGCAAACTGAAGCAGATCTTGTTTAGATCAAAACACTGTGTATATCTTTATGCGAATATTTAACAAAAAATGTGTTTGAAATGTCACTTATGGTTGACAACTTTTCCTGTTGCAAAGAAAAGCTGGTTCCTGTTGTACTGTGCTGCTTTGGCTTCATTATTAAAGAAGGGTTTCGCTCCTTCTCAAACCCCTTTGTTGTGGTTTAGTCCCAGCCGGCAGCACTGCCTAACCTGTCCACTCATCACAGGCTGCAGGGGAACCTCTGCTCCAGCCACCTCCTCCCCAGCCTCTCTGACATGGGTGCCTGCGTGGTTGTCTCTCTCACATCCCACTCCTCTCTCCACTGCTGGTTCTCTTGTTTTGCCCTTTGAAATACATTAGTTTGCAGAGTCACTGACTGGCTCAGCCCTGGGCAGCGGTGGGTCTGACTGGAAGCCGAGGAAGTTTCTAGCAGCTTCTCATGGGAGCCATCCCTGTAACTCCTGCCCGCTACCAAAACCCCACCACACAAACACAATACGCCCTTGACGGTCACTGTCTCCAGCAAAGGGTTGGCAGAAGGGAACGCAAGTCTCCTTATCAGCTGTCTCCATCAATGCCCAAGCATGTTTCCCCAGACCCCCAGGGAAAATGGGTTACGCTGATACCACATAGTGACATGCTGGGGATGAGGATATCTTCCCTTCTCCCACCTCTGCTTCAGGGTGCTCACCAACACCTGAAGTGTAGTAGCATCTAAAGCTGCCCCAAATTCTTCTTCCCAGTGACAACAGAATAGATAAGGTACTTTTTGAAAGGGTTTTTATGTATGCTGTAGTGGTAGATACCGCTGGAAATTCCTGTACTATTGTGGCAGAAGTGGTTTGGGGCTGTACAGTGGATTGAAACAACAGCTACAGTAAGCGTGAGGTTTGAGATGCTAGGCTTGTCACCAGATAGATGTCCTTGGAGGCTGTGTATGTGCAGAATTCATAGTTCCTTCCTATTAGTTCTAAATAGTTAGAAATCAATTATAATAAGATCATTCATCACAATAGATAAAAATGCTTGCTGTTAAAATAGAGGTTTCCATAACTACACAGACACTGATACCCATGAGATATTAATTAACAGACTTAAATTAAAAGTACATTTGAAACTAATAAGAGAAGCATTTTCATCATTGTTTATGTTCACATTTAATGTGTGATTGATAGCTTTTTGCTTGCATTTTCCTAGCTCATTAGCTATAACTCTAATTACAGTTCTCCCAAAATACAACTGTAACTGTGTTATTAAACACAGATCTCTGTATTCCAATGATGTTTCACCCTTAGACTTTCAAGGGATGTGAGACAATTAACCTGCAGCATCCAAATAGGAACATTTGACATGTCATTCAAAAGTTCTGAGCGTGCTTTCATTTGGGATTAGTCTGTCGTGCTGCTGTGTACCTTGTGGCCTCATCCAGCTGAAAAGTCAACTTTTTGGCAGTGTATAGTGCATGGAGTTAAGTTCACAACTAGGTCTTTGACTGAGATATGCTGTAATGCCACTGAACTATTCTTTGACTTTTAGTTAACATTGCCATATATTAGATGATCATATCCAATAAGTAAGTAATTTGAAATTTTACAAATCTGTTACTGCTTTTGGGCATGTTTAGTGGGGTTGTTTTTGTTGTTGTTACAAGATGGAGTGATTCAACCCATTTCCAAGAACAGGATAAAAACTGGGGATTGAGCTGGACTGTCCTTACAGTAACTTACTTAGACAGCTGTAGAGTTGAAAGGACAACATTTAATAGTGGCAAGGGCATGGTCTGTGCCACAAATACAGAACCACTGCAAGAAAACAGCTGGGAATGAATGCTGGGGTTCCATGTCCCTCAGTTACTTACCTGTGAAATCCTTTGGTAAGGAGTTTTTCCAGATCCTCTTCCATCAGGTGGTTCATGAAGACCTCTGTGACTACTGCTTGTTTGGTTAGTTCATGTGGTAGGAGGCTTTTTTTTTTTTTTTAAATAGGGGTGCAAATACCTCTGACTCTGAATAGGGTCATTCCAGTTCTTTGTGATTGCATTCTCTGTCCCTCAGTTTTTTACTTAGAAGGTGATGTAAAAAAAAAACCAACAACCAAACCAAAAAACCCAAACCAGAAAAGACCGCAAACAGAAAAAATCCCAATGCACATTTTGTAAAATAAATACCTCTGAAGCTGAAAAGATCCCCTAATACAAGGTACTTGAGCAGTTTTTAATTCTTCCCTTCTGCACCAGTTTAGCAAACAGCTTCCAGGTGAGCTGTAGCAGAAGCCCAAGGGCTGGCTTTACATCTCGTGGGTATGACTCGCGCTGAATGTGCTCCCAGAATAAGCTATCAAGTGGCACTGTAGGAACCATCTTCTGTTGAGGTCTTGTTTCCAAAACTAATTCTGCCATCAGTAGTAAATATGATTTGTTTATTTCACCTCTTGGGAATCTATGTTTTTAATTTCCTTTCAACAGAGGATTGATTTTCTGATTCAAGATCTTCCTTCAGAATGTATAAAACAAGGGAGTTTTTTTCTTTTGCTTTTTGTGCTCTAGCTGTCTCTAAGAAAAAGAAAATTTGTTGACTTTGGGCGTCTCTGCTTCCTGTTGCCTCCCTCTGGCATTGCTTTTATTCCTGGGACTGTATTTCAGTTTTAACAGCCTAGAAAGACTCTGTTGTGATCCAGGGAGACTTTCTTCCACCTGAAACCATTCCTGACTCAAATAACTCCTTCTTTTACCCTGGCTGAGACATAAGTAGTCTGTCAGCCTCTTGGGCAAAGTTGAAGATCACAGAAAAGCTTGTGAAACAGGCAGATACAGAAGTTTATTGGAAACATGCTTTAGGTCAGCGATTCCAAAGAGCTGAACATTGCAATCATTTAATAACTTTTGTGTATTAATTATACAGCAAGGTGTAAGCAAGCAGCTGTGGCAGTCCTAGATAATTCTAGCAAGGAGCTGCTGGTAGTTGGCCTTAGCATTTCCTGCTATTTTTAGGTATCCCATCCAGGAATTAGTGTATGGCCATCCTGTTCCTGCAAGGGAAGGTGCTTCTAGGCTTGTAACAAGGTTTATTGTGCTACAGGTCAGGCTGATGCTCCCTCTGACCCTTCTTTCTTTAAAGGGGGTGTTGCAGATTGTATTGGTCATAAAGGGAAAACCTAAAGAACATAAAAAGTAACATTTCCTCACTTTTGGAATATCCTAATCTTGTAGTCCTAGTGATCTACTAAAGCAAATTTGTTTTATTCGGTTACTTTACAGTTACAGAATAAAACTGCATTACTGGTCTGAAATAGAACTGTTATGGTTGCCAGAAGGCTTGAACTGCTGTTACATTTTTGAATTTTTTATATTTAAATAAGGAAATAAGCTGATTCCAATTGATTGCTAAGCAGCTTAATGTCCTAGCATCTGTATACCCTTTTGAGAAATTCTTGTGTCCCCGAATGTCTCACTCATATAATTTTCTGTGTTGTTTTCCTGTCTGTCCACTGCCATGGTATTTGTTTTGAGCACTTCATTATTATTTCTTATTTATATTATTAATTGTAAGTAAAATTAACTATTACAGCCTCTTACTGTCTTTCTAGTCTGGGTTGTTACTCTGTGCTAGGATCTCATAATTTGACTGAATACTCACTTTCTAACCAAGTAAACCAGTATATTTTAAATTACTTTAATCTGTATTTGGTTTATAGTTTCCAAAAACCATACTTATATCAAAAAAAGCTTTACTGATTGAGCAATTAAAAACAAAAAACAAGTATTATTTCTTCATTGAAAATGTAAAATAACCCAGAGCTCATTGATATTGGAGGAACATTTGAATGTCACATAATTATTCTATAGATTAAATTTCCCTTTAGGTCACAAAGGCAAGGCTTCTTAATGGGATGCATTTCTCTAGATGTGCTGCACCGTTCTCTGGTGATATTGTAGTTCGTATCTCATTCAGTCACATACAGACGTTGGACTGCACATAGCTGTTACATCTGTCCTTCCCCCACGCCTGGCATTGTCCGAGTTGCAGTTGTGTGCATGTGTTGTTACCTTCTTAAATATATGAAGTGGAGTAACGCAGTATCTTCAGTCACTTTTCTGTATGTTGTTGCTCTTCAGATGTGGTGTGACAGCAGTACTGGTAGCCTTAAGGCTTGGGAAGATAAGGATATGCCTCTTTGAAAGGCAGTCAGCAGATACGAAACATTGGAAACATGCCTTGAAAATACCTCTAGATGTTGCCACTTAGATTTGGCGGACTGGAGATTCTTCTAACTTAAAACCAAAAACTTAGGAGTTTAGGCTCAGCTTACTATTGGTGTGTAGGGTATTATGAATAGTGGAGCTTCTTTTCTGGCGTAGGGAGACAGGCTGCTGAATGAAATCCACTTCTTTTTAAATCGTTTGGTTCAGCTCAGCATAAATCACTACCTACATGAATAAATCCTGAAAGCAATTTGTTATAATAGTATAGTAACAAATTTTATTGAGTGTTGTATCTCCAGATGGATTACCGCCATGAATAATGGATTTTCATTTGTAAGGTTTTATTGGCTGGGAATTATTGCGACATTTCAAACCATATGGTAACTGATTGCCCCAGTTTGGGATAACTAAATCCAGGGGGTATTTTAGTGTCTTCTTCATTGTATGGATTAATCTCTAACTGGTGTGTTTTCAAGCATAAAGGTATGTAGAATGTAGCTATAGCATTTAAAAATACTTAAGGCTTTTGATGAAAATCTCCTAATATATGTTTGGAAGGCCCATTTTGGCCTGAACCTCTGATGTCTTGCTAACATGATTCTGCATTTTCTTGCAGAAAAAAATCTGCGTTTTGCTTTAGATTTTTCTGAATTTGTAAAGTTATTGAATATGACATGGTACTCTCAGATAATTCGTTCTTGTATCAACAGAAAAAATTATGATAAGCTAATGAGTGCTGTGAATATATTCACAACCACATAGATTTACGTGTCAAAAGATCTTTGTGTATGTGTAATTTCTATACTTGCACGCAGAGATCCATACAAAAACACGCTACGTAAAGAGTGCTAATGTTAACTTGTAAGAAAACTGAAGTGTTGCCCTGGAAGAAGTACGCAGGAGGAAATGACTTGAGGAGAAGATGGAACTGAGTGATTTTATTCACCTTATTTCTGTCAAGTCATCTCAGCGTCTTGCAAAGGAGGGATCTCGGGAGCTGTGTACTTCCCCCATGATTAATCTTCTGGTCAATCAGCTAATGCAGTTACGGTTTAATGTTCAGCTCTAATCAATAGAGCCATCTGGGAGTGCTACATTAGAAAAATTGAAACATTTTATAGCTCAGAGTCCTGGCCATGTTGTGTATTTGCTGTATAATGATATATTATATATAGGTAACAGTTTTTAGAGTCTACTGAGTGTTGTCTGTTACGCAGTTTCAGTTTTCCACATTTTTTAATTTGTCTGGAGAGGAGAAAAGCAGATGTTACATTTTAGAGACTTTGATACTATAATGCGAAAAACCTGCACCCCACTGAAGTGATTGATTTGTATGTATTCTGTTCTCTGAAGCAGCAGCAAGATAATAGCAATTATTCCGAGAGTTGTGCTTGAGCTCACTAATACTGCTGATGCACTTGGGGGTGGCAGGCGTGTTGGAAAGTTTTAACATGGACAGATGCTGATTAAATGAAAGTAGCTCTGCTGGTCTGAGCTGATTTCAAATGGAAACAAAAAGTCAACCCAGGACAATAAATGTGCTAAAAAGGCTGAAGATGGAGGGAAAACACAGGAAACACTCCTGAAGTCACAACAATTTTCTTTGTAGTGAAATTGTACATGTAGCTGTGTTGAAAAAATTCAACCATTCCTCTGTAGTTTGAGGAAATGTGTGCTTGTATTAAGAGATTTGGTTTTTAAGAACTTGAGATTTTTGCAGATAAATTATATGAAACAGACTATTTCTTTTCTGTACCAATTAATTAGTGCCATTTAAGTCGTGGGGTTGTTTTTTTAACAGTAAATGTGAACACCCTCAACTTGTAAAGTTAACTTTCTATTTTCATAATTATTGTTACGGAGCCAAAGATGGGCCAAACATTACTGGAGACTGATGTGTCACAGACTGGCGTTGTCCTCCCCTGTCATTTTGTTTGTGAACAGACAGTGTCTGACAGATGAAAAAGATTTATCTGTCAAGAGTGTCTTTAACTGATGCATATAATAAGTAATTTCTTGCTGTCTCAGTATAACCTAAAGGCATCTGGTTTCTAAGGGTTGTCATTTCACTGCCTGATGCCGCCATTCAATCCTGCATGGGTTATACAGGAGGGAGTTTGTAATTTTTAAGTGATATTTTCTCTTGGGATCAGGCTAGGAAGTGCCTCTCCTCCTTCTGACCATATCATTATTATGTATTGCCTTGTAAATCTAGAGTCAGATATGCATTACACTGTTCTTTGTTCTCCGTAGGTTTCTTAGGTTAACACATTAATGATGTAGCAACAGTCTTAATTTTTGAAATAGAGAATTTCTGATTTTGATGGGGAGAGCAGGAATATTCCCATTAGTTATGTTAAGATATTTAGTTTAGATTCTCTGATTTCTCTTTTGCTGTTGATTACTTAGGGAATTTAAACTCTTAATAATCTGCAAATCACATCCATTAAGAAGACGGTCATGAATAAGAGTACAGTGTGCGTGAAAATTTAGTGACTGAACTGATATCCATAAAAATTGAAATGTAGAGACACCATGTGCTCTCTTGTTGCTCTTTTGCCCTTTTACTTAATGCTTGTCCATGCTTCTGACTGTTGTCAGCACTGCTGCATTTAGAGAAGGTTGTATGCATCTTTCTTGGTTTTACTTTTTTAAAAAAAAGAGAGAGATGTTCTGGCTTGGGGCCTATGTCATGTGCGCCTTATACCTGAAATTAATAGAAACTGCCCAAAATCATTACTGTCATAGTTACTGAAAAATCATGTATGTAGTGTAACTCTGTAAAGTGTTCCTTATGTTAAAACCCCTTATTTTTTGGTTTTGTCTTGGTGCAGGTGGAAGAGGGCTGGTGGGAAGGTATACTCAATGGAAAGACTGGCATGTTTCCTTCCAACTTCATAAAGGAACTATCTGATTCTGATGATGTTGGAATAGCACAGGAAGAGCAAGTAAAGCCAAGTAAGGAAAACAATACTGATGTTCTGTATGTATGTCTGCGTCTACACCCCTTAACACACTGACAGGGCAGTGCATTCTTATCTCCTCCTTGGAAATGTTTTTGAATGCCGTGTTCTTAATTTATGCTGTGAAAGGGTCAGATGATGATGATTATAAAAGTGTGTACCTGCAATGCTGCCTGAGTTGTCATATCAGCAACGCCCTGTGAGCTGTGTTAAGACTTGCCGAACTGCAACAGACCAAGAACAGAGAGGGCAATGATGAGTATCGGACTTGTATTTCAAATTGATTTCCAAGGGTTTCTTTTGCCTTTAGATGTGGAAACTGAGCAAAATAACCAAACATCTACAAAGTGACTGTGCTTATTTAAACGAGGGATTAAAGTGCCATACCTTCTGTAATGACTCCAGTAGATTTAAGGATTCATAATTATTGGTGTGGGACATGCGGCACTTTTTCCCTCCAGGTGCTGAGCATGTTACTATCACCTCCGTCACCCACTGCCCCAGCAGCCAAAGGGAAAAAGGCCAGAACTGGGACATGGACTTTGTTCTCTCACTTACAGTGGGCCAGTACTGCTGCAGGTGAAAAGCATGTTTGGTAACTAAGTTTGCAATAGTATAAGCATGGTAGTGGGTTGTCCTATTTATAACTTCCCTTGGAGAATAACCTGAACCAAACCTATGTTGTTATATGAAATGGACACTTGTTGGTCTTCATGTTTTTTCTGTTTTTCAAACGGATATTCATGTTATTTCCTAATTCAGTGGTCAGTTCTGAATCAGTAGTGAAAAGGAAAAAAGTCAGTTGTATTTACATATTTCAGGCTAATTCCACATCAGCTGCCAAGGTCTTCCTATTTGCAGTACTGCAGATATTCATTGCTATGTAGTGTTCTTCTGAGATCTCTGAACAAGGAAAAGTGGAAGGATTCCCAAGATGTTTGTAAGCTTATTTCAGCTGAAATTTGCCAAAGCCTTTATAGATCCATTGTCAGTAAGAGGTAGAACGTTATAATACTTACTTTTTTTTCCTTCTCATTTTTCCATTTAAGGCAAATTTATAGTTTTTATTCCATCCTGCAGAAATTAGATCCTGAAAAAGCTGACCTTTGCAATGATGAAAATTTTTCATATTGTTTTTGTAATGGAGTACCTGCTGATGTGCAGTGGCACTGGTGACTTAAGCTTCTGGTCAGTAATCCTAAAGATATTTACAGGTAACATTCCTTCAGACTGGAATGAAAATATTTTTTAAAAAGTTAACAATTTTAATGTGATGGAAAGAGAAGAAGGGCATTAAGTGAAATTGCACATTTCAGTGAGATTGCAAATTGCTTCCTATAACCTCTGTATGCTATCATGAAATTCATTCATTACGAACACAGCAAGTCTTGGCAGAACTAATTATGTAGGTGTAGTTTCAGCTCTGAAATCTGTAGTGTTTGGTACTCTATAAATGAACGAGGTAAGTGATACTATTCAGGATGGAATACCCCAATTTTATCTGTATGAATGAATGAATATTCCTTCACCAGGTAGTTAGGTAATCTTTATAACAAGCATCTTAAAAATGTCTTAACAAAAACATACGTGGGAGCGTGTAAAAGCAGCCACAAAGCGTTAGCTTGTTTCATCAGCACCCATAATGGCACGTGCTTAGTTCAAACTCCATTTTGTGTGCTGGTTCTGACTGTCAGTGGAAGCTAAAACCTGTGCTACTTGTATTGAGAAGATATCGGTAACACAGATGTCATTTCTGTCTCTAAATAAATTGAAGATAACTGTAGCTGAGAGATGGATTTTCTTCTCTGTTGTATGTAATTTAGCACTTTGGAGGTGCTTTGTGGCTAGCTGACATGATATGCTATTAGGAGCTGTTTTCTAAATAGCAAAATACCTATAAAACAGACGAACGCTGTTAACCTCCTCAGAGAGAGACAAGGACTCAGGGACATTGATTCTTATGGGGAGTTTAATGCTTTTAAATTTATTTTTCTTAAAGTAAAATGTTGCAAAAATTTCAGGAAGTTCATACTGCTGATGGGGAACAGTAATCTCATTTGAAGTATGTGTGCTTAGTCTTAAAACATAGGAAAATAAAAACCAAACAAGTAGCATTACTGTTGAAATGATCTGGGTAACATCTCAAAAGGATGTACATGCATACTTTTAAATCAACTCCTTCCTCTGTGGATGACAAGACATGACAGCACTTCAAATCTGTGATAGCTCCTTTGTGTTTCTCTGGAAACACTGTTTGAATACACCTGTATCACAGGACTTCGTAAGGCAGAAACCTTGAGTGTTGAATTGTAGGTAAGTTAGCACTCAGGTGTAAGGGGCTCTGCATTGAATCAGAACCTTGGGTGGCCACTGAGGTTCTAAACAGCTTCTATAGGGGCGTAGAAGGAGCTGGGGTATGGCGCTCTAATCTTCAGCAGCAACCTTCAACTCCTCAACCCAGCTTATGCAATGGATAAGGTAACACTTGGGAGGCTTACTGCAAGACTTGGGAAGGTAGCATGAGCTTGATCTTTGGAGAAGGGTCACTGTGCAAACACAAGAGTATTTTCTAGTTAATAGTTAAATTTAATGCTTTAGTTAAACTTCGTTGAACTTGATCTTTTGATCACATTTTACTGACCCTCTCTGAAGAGAGTCTTTTTAGAAGAGCAAATATAATTCTTTGTGAACTCAAAAGTGGAAGAAATACAGAAGAGAAAAATTATTTCACTTGGCTTTTTAGGAATAAGGTTAATAGAAGTGCTTATTTTCCCTTCAGTTATGATATACAGGCCCAGTGGTGGGAAGGTGTTGTCTGATTTTATTGGTTTTGTTGTGTCCGTGTAAATTTTACGGCAGATCAGAATAAATGACCAGAGGAATTATCTTGGTTTCTTTTCATGCACTGCCACAGAGTAACCTCAGAAGTTTCTTCAGAACAAAAAGACCCTTTTTTGAAAATGTCTGGGACTAGTTTTGAAAGTGCCTAAATATTTCTGAATGCTTACAGTTGGATTTAACTTGCCCCTTAACTTGTAAGTGTTGGGAACCTGGGCTTCCCCTCAGATGGTAGGTACTCAGCAGACTGGAAAGTGAAACTGTTACAAAATCAAAAGGTTGTGGGTTTGGGGGTGGGTTTGTTTGTTTTTAAATTATTTGACCCAGCTGTAAGGTGACTGCCAATTTTTTTGTCTTCAAAGGCACATTTCAGGATGTAAGTATGGACAGAATCAGGTACCTTTAGAATAAACAACAGTTCCTTGTTCTTAAAGCAACCCCTACCTCTAAACATTGCTTTTCTTTGACTGACTGTTACAGCATGAACAGGCAGTATGTACTATCATTTTATTACTGTATTAAATGGATACCTGAATGATAAGATTGTTTTCTAGATTTCTGAGATATCTAGTATTAATTGTAAGAATATGTCCAATGCCACATCTTGTCATTGCAGCCTGTCGAGAAGCAAAAAGTTGTCATTTAGTCAAATAAATCATATCTAAGAGAATCACAACTTAAGGGGATGATTTCGAAAGCATTTTAGTATGTTCATGGCAGTGTCATGACAACATCTAAAGGTGGCCTTTTATGTCTTCTTCTCTTGTATGTGTCTGTTCAAGAATTGCTAGGCCTCATGGTATGTATCAACTATTTTTAGAACCTGTAAGTGATGGCCACTGAAAAGTCATGACTGCGGAGTTAGAACCGGTGATAGGCTCATCAGCCGATGGTTCAGTCAGGCAACCTCCTGTATTTTGAGCCCTTAAGCCTTTAGATGGCCATTACTGTCTCTCTGGCGCTCCTCAATGCAGGAAATTAACATACCTTCTTCTTAGCAGTTTCTTAATTGTTGTTTAACTGTTTTAATAGCATTCTTTTAATCTGTTTTTTAAAAAAAAGGTGAAAAGATGGATTTGTGGCTTTTTTGCTTCCTCATGGTGTAAAAATAAGGCAAGGAAAAACTGTTGTTGTTAATTAAACTGCAAGAACAAAATGAAGAAACAGCTTTTTACAATACATAAATGAGTATAGCTTTTTGTTTCGTGAAAGTCCAACAGAATGATACTTGAGGGAAAAAATACACATATTTGGTACCAAAATGGGAGTGATGCTATGTTGCAACAGTTCACGTGTACTGGCTCTTTTGCTATAATATTTTACTGAAGACATTGGTTTTTTTGATGGTATACCTGGGTGAGATTGGCAACAAGCTGACATCAGTATATTCTTGGGCTTGCCTGGGTACATTGGGTTTCAAAAAAAAAAAAAAAAAATTATCACTCAAAACACCCCAGCTGTTCCTGCCTTTACCTTCATTTGAATTTCCTATTATACGTGTCAGAGCGTGAGTTATGTTGCTATCAAAGAAAAAAAAAACACCACAAGAAATTAATGGTTTTGCTAATAAAAATGTTACCTTAAAGATCTAAAGTAGCAAGTGGGATATGTTTGGGGTGTTTTGTTGTTTTATTTTTTAAATTTTAGTGGTGTGGGGGTTTTGTTGGTTTGTTTTTTGGTTAGTGTGTGCTGAGTCAAAATACCTTATTAAGCTGTTGGCTGAGAAAATGATATATTCAGGTTTTGGTGTCCTATCTCTTTAACTAAACATTGTATAAGACCAGTTCCCACGTCCAAAACATTTCTAATAAGTCATCTTGGAAAGATGCAGCGTTTCTGATGGTCACAGGATCCTGGTATGTTAGAGAAATGTGAGTATTTCAGTGCCCTATTTGGATGTCAGCTGTGCACTACATCTGCATCAGGAGTGTTGAGCCACTGTGAGTACATCATTGCAGTAATACTTTTTTTCAGGCTTCCCCTGTGCTCCATGAGGAGGCTGAATAAGACACACAAATAATTTCATTTGCAAGTCTCGCAACTTGGTGGACAACAGACAAAACCTAAGAAAAGATGCATTCTATTGGACAGTGTAAAGAACAGCTTTAGCAAAATCATGAGATTCTATTATCTGACATACATGCAGTAAGAGTATTTTAACTTCATGTACAATCAGATACTTTTGTTATTATTCTCGTTGTTTTGCTAATGAGGCTTTAAAATTGGTAGTGACTGAAAATACAGATTAAAACCTCTTCCTCTCCCTTCTTTTTACCATCATTCGATCTCTTCACCCCCACCCTGCCCCTTCTCTTTTTTTTCCCCTCTTTCCTTTCTCTTGCCTGCTGTCAGGAAAATCTGCCTTTGAAGGGACAATTCTGTACAGAGTGGCACCGGCAAAGATTGACAGCTACAGACGCTATAACAGTGAGTGTGTTTGAAAATCAACAAGCAATAGCTTTAGTCCTCAGTACTTGTTTGATTTATCTACACTTGTAAAATGTGCCACTGCTACTCACTTACAGCTACTCTACATGCGTATATCTGTCTATAAGCTAAAGTCAGTTTGCTGCTGATGAACTGCCTAGCGTTAATGCAATGAGAATGCACTCGTTCCTTCTGTGCATGTGTGTGTACTATGTCCATATAATGTATGTGTGTAAGCCCACAGAAATGGTGAATTACATGGAATGTTTGGGTCTCGGCTATGGATTGAAATTAAAACCGTTTGGTCCCATCATTTTTACCACCTGAAACATGAAGATTGTTGATAATAACCACATATCTTTGAATTAGAAGTCCTTCTGCTCTAAAACTAAAGTTCCCATTGTGATTGCTGAATTCATAAAATACGTTTTGCTCTTCTTAAAGAACATTGTGGGGTTGGGGGGG